>NC_048926.1:36054408-36084641 GCF_011077185.1 Oxyura jamaicensis
GCTGTAAAGCCACAAGCTGTACATGTGAAAGTATGAGAATTTAACTGCAGCTGGACTAACACATGTGGTTCAGACCCAGGTTCAGACTTCCTCAAAGCATGGGGAACATGGGTTCCTATTCAGCACGTTTGTTTTGTAAAGACCAGCTGCAGAGCTTGGGTCTAGATCTGAGCTCGGGCATGTTCAGATTTGGGATGTGAGTACTTCTGGGCCTGTGATAGGTTCTAGATGCTATCTTTGTGATAGAGCAAGCCAGGTGAGATTTAATGTTGTATTCTCTTTCCACTTAGCCTGTGGAGAGACTTCTTACCATTGTCTTGCTGAAAGGCAATTCTTTAATTCTTGTTTTTTTCAGCCTTTCTTGGCTAGTGAGTAACTGGAAAATATTTGCAACTGTAATAACTTCCTGTATATATGTGATTTGTCATATGTGCAAATCTAAAGTTAAAGAGACTTTTAAAAATTCTTAAGAAAAAAAGTACTGCAGTGACAAACATGAGTAAATACCTGTAGAAAAATCAACAATAATAAGAACAGTCTGAAGTTCTCTGACAAATTATCCTCCCGCTTTTCTTTTTTTACTCAATTTTTTTTTTTTTAATTTATTTAAATTGGATTGGACAGTTTCTGTTTCGCTGAGAGTTTAGGGAGTGCTATTTATTGCCAGCTGTTACTCAGAAAGTAACACAGTGGCTCTGAATAATGCAAAGACTAATCTGACAGTAAAAATTGAAATAGACTTTATTGTGTTTAGCAATTTGTATTGTAAAGTGCAGGGTCTGCCTAACTTTGGAGTAAATATGACGCCAACCTTAAACTCCAGGAGTAGCAGAAGCTATCTGGAGTAAGAACTTTGTGTGAGTGGAAGCACTGTTGGAACTGCAGCTGCTTGTTTTTTGTATAACATTCCCAACAAAATTCTCAAATCTTCTGGAATTTAAAATGAAATTGTGACTTGAGACTAGTCTTGCCTTTAGAACAAAAGATTTATCTCTACAAGATCAATAGATAAATTAAGTTTCTCTGGGCTCAGTGTTATTTTGGCTAGACTGCAAAGGGTAGGCAAAGTAAGCTAAAACTAGCTAGCTCAGCTACTGGTATTTGGATATTTCTTGTACTACAGCCTACAGTGTAAGCAAAATTTTAGAAGTCTAATGGCTTTCTGTAGGCAACATTTCACCACTCCACTTGAACAAGCACTGCATAGCCAGAGGCAAACATTTCTTTTCTACTAACACCATGAAAGGAACCTGGTCTTCGAGATACAAGGGGGTCATATGTTCTTCAAATTCCTAAACAATCAATCAGGTTTTGGTTTAGGTAAGCGTCAAGTAGAGTTTGGTTGGTTGGTTGGTTTTTTGATCCACCTGATCAGGAAGTCCAATTAGATGAGGCCCTCCACAGACAGAGAGAAACAGCCTCATGTTTACAAGCTCTGGTCCTCATAGGGGACTTCAACCACCCTGATATCTGTTGGAGGGACAGCACAGCAGGGCACAGGCAATCCAGGAGGTTCCTGGAATGTGTTGATGACAATTACCTTCTCCAAGTGATAGAGGAGACAAAAAGGAGAAGCGCTGTGCTGGATCTCATTCTCACCAACAAGGAGGGGCTGGTGAGGAATGCAAAACTCAAGGGCAGCCTTGGCCACAGTCACCATGAAATGATGCAGTTTAGGATCCTGAGGGCAGTGAGGAGGCAACACAGCAAGCTCACTACCCTGGACTTTAAGAGATCTGATTGCCCTCTTTGGGGACTACTTGGTAGAGTACCATGGGACAAAGCCCTGGAGGGAAAAGGAGTCCAGGGAAGCAGGTTAATAAAAAGGATTGCTATCTCCAAGCTCAGGAGTGATGCATTCCAACAAAGAGGAAATCAGGCAAAAACACCAGGGGCCTGTATGGATGAACAAGGAGCTCCTGCACGAACAAACAGAAGCAGGAGTCCTACATAGAGTGGAAGCAAGGATACAGAGACATTGTCCAAGCAGCCAGGGATCAGAACAGGAAAGTCGAAGCCCTGTTAGAATTAAATTTGTCCAGGAACATCAAGGGCAAAAAGAATGGCTTCTATAGGTACATAAGTGATAAAAGGAAGAGTATGGAAAATATGGACCCTCTCCCAAAGGAAATGGGAGACCCGGTCACCTGGGAGATGGAGAAGGCTGAGGTACTCAATGACAATTTGGCCTCAGTCTTTACCAGCAAGGTTTACAGCCACATGGCCCAAGCCCCACAAGGCAAAGGCAGGGATTGGAAGAACTGTGCACTGTGGGAAAAGATCGGGTAAAAGACCAGCTAAGGAACTTTAAAGTGTACAAATCCGTGGGACCTGATGAGATGCATCCAAGGATCCTGAGGGAAATAGCAGATGTAGTTGCTAAGCCACTGTCCATCATATCTGAGAAGCTGTGGCAGTCCAGTGAAGTTCCCATTGACTGGAAGAGGGGGAACATAAACCCTATTTTTAAAAAGGGGAAAAATGAAGACCATGGGAACTACAGGCCAGTCAGTCTCATCTCTGCCCGGCAAGATCATGGAGACAGATCCTCCTGGAAGCTCTGCTAAGGCGCATGGAAAATAAGGAGGTGATTGGTGACAGCCAACACGGCTTCACCAAGGAAAGATAGGGTACCAGATTTGTCAGGCACTATGATGGGGTTACAGCATTGGTGGATAGGGGAAAAACAACTGACGTCATCTACGTGGACTTGTGCAAAGCGTTTGTCACTGTCTCTCCTGTGATACCCTTGTCTCTAATTTGGAGAGAAATTGATTTGATGGACCACTTGTTGGGTGAGGAATTGGCTGGACGGCTGCACTCAAAGAGTTGCAGTCAACAGCTTAGTGTCCAGGTGGAGATCAGTGATGAGTGGTGTTCCACAGGGGTCAGTGTTGGGACTGTCGCTGTTAACATCTATGTCGGTGACATGGACAGGGGGATTGGGTGCACCCTCAGGAATTTTCCTATGATACCAAGATGAGTGGTGTCACACGCTGGAGAGAAGGGATGCCACCCAGAGGAACATGGACGGGCTTGAGAGGTGCACCTGTGCAAACCTCAAGAAGTTCAACAGGGCCAAGTGCAAGGTCCTGCACCTCGGTTCGGAGCAATCCCAAGCACAAATACAGGCTGGGTGGACAATGGGTTGAGAGTAGCCTGAGGAGAAGGACCTGGGTGTGTTGGTTGACAAAAAGATCAAAATGAACCAGCAATGTGCACGCAGGCAGCCCAGAAAATAAGCCATATTCTCAGCTGCATCAGAAGAAGCATGGCTAGAAGGTCAAGGGAGGTGATTCTCCCCATCTACTCTGCTCTTGTGAGACCCTACCTGGAGTTCTGCATTCAGCTCTGGAGGCCCCCAGCTCAAGGAGGACATAGATCTATTACAATGAATCCAGAGGAGGGTTATGAAGATGATCAAAGGGCTGGAGAACCTCTCTCTCCTATGAAGACAGGCTGAGGGAGTTGGGGTTGTTCAGCCTGGAGAAGAGGCTATGGGGAGACCTTATAGAGTCCTTCCAGTGCCTAAAGGGGGCCTAAAAGAAAGCTAGGGACATACTCTTTTCAGGGAGTGAAGTGATAGGACAAGGGGTATTGGCTTTAAACTAGAAGAGGGGAGATTTAGATTAGTCACTAGGAAGGAATTCTTTATGATGAGGTTGTACTGGGTCTGGCTGGGATGTTAACTTTCCCTGCAGCATCTGAGGAGGGGGAGTGAGAGAGCGGTTGTGGTGTTCAACTGCCTAGCACGGTAAAACCACCACAGAGGGTAGTGAGGCACTGGAACAGCTTGTCTAGAGAAGCTGTGGATGCCCAGTCCCTGGAATTGTTCAAGGCCAGGTTGGATGGGGCTTTGAGCAACCTGGTCTGGTGGGAGGTGTCCCTGGCCATGGCAGGGGGATTGAAATGAGATGATCTTTAACGTCTCTTCCAACCCAAACCATTCTATGATTTTCCTAATAACATCACTTTGATAATATGGTGTAGTTATATTGCACACATGTATAGCCATATTCTATTTGGTTGATTCCAGTAAATTTACTCTAGATTTACAGAAGAGTCTCAGAGTGTAAAGCCTGGTATGCTGGTGTTTTGTTAGTCCCACACTCACCTTCACATGCATAAGAGTCAATGCTTGTTTAATGCTAATTACTATACATTATTTACATCAAAATACACAACTCCCTAATTAAAATATTGCAGAAAACATTTATGCAAAAAGTAGGCCTTTAGCAGCCACAAATTAAAGCTCATGTTTTGATTTGACTAGCCAGCTTTCTGCCTGTAGTGGCTTAAATTGGCACTTTGCCTCCAAGTTTTTTGTTTTGTTTTGTTTTGTTTTTCTTTACCTCCTGCAGAAGGAATATTCATAAGATCTGTTAAAAAAAAAAAAAAAAAAAAAAAATTGACAGAGAAAACTGGGTTGTCTATCCAGGCCCACTTTTCTTGTCTCAGGGAACTATTCCTGTAACAATTCTAGTATTTCACTATTTGAAGATGGTGCAAGAGTATCTTAGTCACTGAAATTGAAAGAATGAAAGATTTCTAGGGCCCCAAACACAAGAAGGATGTTGATCTGTTAGAGCAGTTCCAGAGAAGGGCTAGGAAGATGATCAGAGGGCTGGAGCACTTCTCCTATGAAGAAAGGCTGAGAGAGCTGGGGATGTTCATCCTGCAGAAGAAAAGACTCCAGGGTGACGTTATTACGCTTTTTAATACTGTAAGGGGTCTTATTAAAAGGATGGAGGACATTTTTTTGCTCGGACAGACAATGATAGGACAAGGCAGAATGTCTTATAAACTGAAAGAGGAGAGATTTAGATTAGATGTTACGAGAAAGTTCTACACTCTGAGGGTGATGAGGCACTGGCACAGGTTGCCCTGAGAAGCTGTGGATGACCCATCCCTGGAGGTGTTCTAGGCCAGGCTCGACAAGTTGGATGCCAACCTGATCTAGTGGGTGGCATCCCTGCTCAGGGCAAGGAGGTTGGAACTAAATGATCTTTAAGGCACCTTCCAACCCAAGGCATTTAATGATTTTACAGTTACAGTTTTACAGTTTAAGTCAAGCAGCATGTCAAAACACAGGCACATCTGCACAACCCATTGTCAAGTGAGGGGCATATTAACAAAAGAATAAGGAAAAAATTTTATACTGTTTATAATTTTGTTCTTAATTGAATGATTTGAACATGCATTTGGGCAGATCTTACTAGATAATATGAAAAAGTGAACTCACATATTGAGCACAGTCTTGATGCATCTTTCTTTTTCCTAACAATTTGGTTTGGAAGTCATTTCATCAAGTTTTAATTATGAGAAAAGGAATATACTGAGAGAATGAAAAAGATTCTGTTCTCCAGAAAAAGAGAAATACAGAAATTGTAATGAGAATGGGTGGGTGCCATAATACTGCACAATGTTTGGAAAAGAGTTAGAAGTAACAGAGTGAGAAAAGAGGGATACAAGATGGCGTTACTGTGTGTGAAGTATGATCTTGTGCATGCTTGGCACTAGGGGAAGTGGAGGGCTGACTCAGCCCCTCTTAAGATGTCCTGGGAGGAGAAAGGCACACAGCATGCTTTTCTCACAGGTGCAGTGCCAGAACCAAAATCTATCCTAGAAGAGTGGTGATCAAGGGGTGTGAAAATAAAGGAGAGTAAAGATTGTCCAGCATTACATCAACTTTCAAACCCCTATGGTGAAGAGTTGCCTCAAAATTCAGATCCATAAAAACAACCTTCCTCTGGCTCCTAGTTGCTTGCTTATGTGGAGGCTTGTTTCTTAAGAAAAGCATTTCAAACTTTGATGACCACTGAGAGTGGCAGGAGTTGATGAGGTCCTCCTCTGCAAATCTCTTTCATCGCCTTTGGTAATTACAGATAAAGGCAAATTTGGCATGGGGTTGCTGTTCTTTCTGGCATGGATTATTGAAAATCTTCTAGCTCTAGCTGAGCACAAACACACATCTACTTTAGACCTTTGAGGGGGGGACTTGAACTAAGTCCCTCTACAAACTGGAGCCTGGAGAAATAAATACCAGGGTTTGGGGTTGTTTACATTAAACAAAGTGAATATTTTAATATATTAAAAGTTGTTAACCTCTTTCATAAACTTTACTGGAAACAAGTGGCTAAGTTTGAAGAATGAAACATGATTCCCAATAGCTTGCTTTTCTTGCATATTCACATGATAATAATTGCCTGTCAAGCCCAACCCCCATCCACCTTTTTCCTCAGCATAATCTCCCGCAGTGTATGCCTGATGACAGAGAAGACTGCACAAGTATCTCTTATTGCTCACTCTTTGTGTGCCTTCTAGGACTAATTTGCCATTTGTGGTGACTTCTGACTTTTCTGGGAGGCCATGTGTACTCTTGCTGATAATAGTTCTTCTATTTAACCCACAAAGGTCAGAGGATGTGTGATAACTGTGTCTTATAAAGTGGTCTCAGTAATCTGCTGAGGTCCTTCCTTGGAGGTGAAATGCTACATACTATGGCATGCTGCAAATTATCCACACTAAGATATAGGATCCATACCACTAATTCAAACCCTACTTAGAGGAAAATACCTGCCCATGCCCAGTGTTGTGCAAGGAGCTGTATATTTCTCTCCAGAAGAATTAAATTCTCTAGATGGTTTCAGCTTCCCCATTTTAAGCGTAGACAGGTTCAGAAGCAGAATTTACCTTTTTTTTTTTTTTTTTTTTTTTTTTTTTGTCACCTATTTTCAACAAATCCTATAATTGTGAATCCAAAAAGGAGGCATTTCAGTTTAAGAGAGCCTGGAATACTGTTTTGAAGCTGAGTACATCTGAAACACAAAGTACTCTACAAACCTACTATGAAATGGTATCAGCTTAGTACAAAAGAAGCTTTTGGTTGATAGGTGATAACTGGGAAATTAATTAATTTAAACAACAAAAATCAAAAGTTTGATCCTGGCAAGGAGACAAAGGGAGTTTTGCAAGAGTGGTTCCTAGTGTTCATGAATCATGAATCCAGCATTAGCTGCATCCAGAATTGAACTTTTGTTCTGAACAACCCTGGTCCATAGCCAAAGGAGGGAAATTGGAAGAAAAATCTGAGTTGTTATGTGGCATATGTTTAAATGAATGTACCTATTCTTTTCCATAGTGCAAAGATTTTATTATTATTATTATTATTTTGAAACAGACAATATGAAGGAAACTTGAAAAGAAGAAACTGTGAGACAGCTGACAGAAAGGAAGCTTAAATTTCTATGGTAGTTCATTATTTTTGAGGCTAATAAATTATGGTAATTGAAATTTCAATAGCAGCAGATCTATGTAAATCAAAGTTACACCTGGTGGATTTTATGGCATTTATAAGAGAGAGATGGGGCATGTATCAAGTTTGCTGGATAAGCTATTCAGTGTGGTAAGCAAGGACTGCACTAAGACTGCCTTCATGCTATATAATAAACTTTCAGCTTTGCTCTCTGTAGGTGTAAATCAAGACTACCTCTAGTCAATGTCTAGTGTAAACAGAGGTCTAGCCTGCACAACAGTGTATCATCGAGCTATCTGTGTTACTCAGGAATGAATGGCATGTTGAGGGGAGTTGCTTATTTTGTGTTTGTTTTTGTTTTGTTTTGTTTTAATCCCAATATTGCTATACTAATTCATAGCCTATTATTGAATATGATTTCAATTATTGTATTGCTAAAACCGTTATACCTAGTGTTGGCTGCCCTCTGCACACTTTTGACTTCTGTGCATGCATGCCCTGCTAAAAATTTATGTGAATTAATTATATAACATTGCAAAAACATTAAACTTCTGGTATCTCTATTATGTTTTTAATTTATATGCTAAATGCTACAGTACAGATTACATTATCTTTCTTCTTACACTTCTTATATGTTTCTTCTGAAAAAGAGATTGGCTTTATTTTCTTGTTTTCTTGTTTATTTTCTTGTATCTTCTCTTGCAATCGTATATACCATTTTGGTATGTTCACAAAACTGGTTTTTGTCCTGATTTTGTGCTCAAGAAGGTGTAAATGACTACTGGAGGAATTTCACTATTAAGTTTCACCTGCTTTTCATGTGTTTTGGAGGAAGGATGGTTTCAATAACTTAAAGGAAAGCTATTCAGTTTATTCTAGAGTTAACTCAGTATGGAAAAAGTTTTTCAGTCTTAAAAAGAAGAAGGAAAAAGGAACCCACACAAATGCATGCAGATGCAGTCCTTTCTCTTGGATAGCTCAAAATGGTTTGGATTTAAAACTTCAGTCTTGGCAGGCATTGAGTCCTCAAGGAATGTGTGCTTTTTAAAACCTGACCAAAAAAAAAAAAAAAAAAAAAAAAAGAAAAAGAAAAAAAAAAAGTTGTGAAATTAAGAAATTAAAAATGTAAGGAATTCTTCTGTTGAAGGATAATCTTTAAAGCCAAATCCTGCACTCTGATTTATACTGGGGACCTCCGTGGAGTATTTTGTCTGAACTCATAAAACACACAAAACCAAAGGTCAAATAGTCAGAGCACATACTGCTGAGGGCTGAAAAGATATCTGGGTGCTGACCTTTCCTTCGGGAGCCCTGCTGGCATCCAAGCTGGTATGGGTCTGCGTGCATGGGGAGGGGAGGAGAGCTACGGAGCGCACACGTGGGGGCACCAGCCCTCCTCGACCTCTGCCAGGCCCAGCTGCAGTTTGGATGCCACTCCGCACGAGGGCATGAGCGGTCGGGGGGGGGGGGGGACATTTTACACTCACCTCCTCCCTCTGAACCGAGTTGGAAGAAGCCCTGCGGACACAGGGCCGCCAGCCAGCTGCTGCAGGCTGCTGCTGGAGGGTTTCCACCTGCCAGTGTGCAAGCTGCTCCCCAGCACGCCATCTGGCTGCCCCAGCTGTGTCCCAGCCCAGGGCCCAGCCGAGGCAGGCGCAGAGCTGCTGCTATGAATGTGCTTTGAATGCTGCCTGCCAGCAACACTCTGTACCCTGGCTTCCAGCCTCATTTATAAACTGATGCCACCTTCTAGAAACTCATTTTTTAGGTTGGAACGTGGGAAATTGTAAAATTCATGCCTCAGCATCCACCTATGGACAGAGAGGCCTTTACCTTGGGGAGGAGTTGGTGGGGGGCTTGGTGGTTTGAGATTCTAATTGGAAAAATGCTGGTGCAGTACACATTGTGTGCTTGCTTATTGTATTCAGCCATTAATTTTTTTGGGTTTGTTTTTAATTTTTGGACACAGGACCTGTGAAGGGCGAAACATCCGATACAGGACATGCAGCAATGTGGTAAGTGAAGTATAGCTTTGATATAACACAAATCATTGCATATGACAGTCATGTCTATATAAGATAAAATAATTTGCTTGTTTGATAATGGGAACACTACAGATGTTTAAATTGCCTTCGTATCACAGGACCTCTGGCAAATCATTATTGATTTCTTGAGAGGCTGGAGCAATGATGGCATAGCATGGCGTTAAAACTGGATGGCATTGCAGTGACAACCTTTCTATGAAACCTTGTCAATGAAATTTCAGAGTTGCTCTTTATAACCCCCCAGCAGATTCAAAGACTGCTCATGTTACTTTGCTGTCAGGTTCACATTGGTCCATCTGTCAGGCTGGAGGATTCAATGTTAAGGATTGAAGACAAGTTAGTAAGAGATGTGAGTTGCTATTCACTTGTGCTCTCCCCTCTCCCAGCACTGTAATTTTGTTGTATGTCTTAGAAAAAGCAGTTTTACATAGCCTGTACTAGTGCTGCAGCCTTTCCAAATGTTTTTGCTGTCTGTTGTGTTTTGTTTTGTTTTGTTTTGTTTTTCCTATGGTGCATGTAGATTTCACTGGAATAAAAAAAGAAACTTCAACTTCTGTGCTCACCAAAGTGAAAGCGTGTTTTCACTGATGAAAATGGAAATAAAGACTTTCATATGGAAAGTCTTATTGGGTGCCAAGAATTGTGAAAGCTCTCAAATTACATGGAGCAATGTCAGTTTTACCAGTAAATGGAAAATGAAATCAAACATGCTCTGGGCCAAGCTTTCTCATGCCTGATAGGGACATATTCAGAAGCCTTTCAATAGGTGCTTTGTCTGAAAAAAAGTTAAAAAGTTTAAGTTAAAAAAAAAAAAAAAAAAAAAAAGAGTAAGTTCCCTCATATTTGGCTTATACTCTCTGCAGTAGACCACAATGAAAGAAATTGCTTGCCTCAGACAGAGTTATAGTCTCCCATGCAGTGAGTTTCTCACACTTCTGCCTCAGAAATCAGTTCTGGTTGTATGCTTTGGGTCACTGAAATCACCCATCAATCTAGACATCTGCTTCACTGACAACAACTGGAACAGTCAATAAATAGGTCTGCTGACTGATTAACAGCCTGATTTCCAGCTGTGAGGCACTTAGGCTACACTGTGACCTTGGAGGGAATGGGAAGGTTAATTAGTGTCACTCAGGCTGCATGGCTGCATGCTATAGCCCTCTGTAATATGATAAAGAAAGGGAGGAGGATGTGTTGGGGGGGGAGATAATGTTAAAGGCTAATTGGGCTAAAATTAGGACCATCAGCTTGGTTTTGGTTTGCGCATTGCTGTGTATCATGAAAGTCAGCTTCCCCTCCTGCACTGCTCTCGTGCAGTGAAAGGTACCAGCATACCGCTCTGCTTCCATTAGTTGTTCCTGGATCACCCTGATCAGACACTGGCATTTTTCCTGTGTAGCAACCCTTGTTCTGTAATCACTGAGCTTAACTTTGCAAGACAAATACCATTTTTTTAATGTTATTTTTAGCTTAGGTTCTGTTTTGCAACTGTAGACCTGGACAGTTTTCCTCCAAAATAAATCCTTGCATAGTTTTGTCAGGCAATTCCTTAACATACCTTGTATTTGACAATACAGGCTCCAGACTTCTCAACATAGCACTGAGGCATCCAGCTTCAGAACTCACTCAATTTTTAATACCAAGTAATCCAAACTGAAGCCCTGAAAGTGCTTTACTATGCTAAAGTCAGTGAGAGTTTTGCCATTGAGTGAAGAAGACCCAGGATTACATTTACAATTTTAACCCCTTTTATTGGAGAGGGTAAAAAAAATTCATTGTGCTGCCGTGCTCTTTTCTTTAACGCAAAGATCAAATAATTTTTCATGTGTTTCTTATTAGTAAACTAGCAAAACTAGCAATAAATCAAACAATCCTAAAGCTACTGACTATATCAGGCTTTGACCAGGCTTTTCAAATAAGGCTTTGTGTAAAAAGGATTGCATTTGGCTATATTTGCTTTGCAGATATCTGATCTCAGTGGAAAACATTTTCTATTTATTTTTAAAGTACACTAAGTCTTTGATTCAGATGTTATGGCATTCTATTCACCATCTTTACTAATCTGAGATACTGTGCACCAGTATTCCCATTATCTGTCATTGCAATTGCACTGCCATCATGATTATCAACAGAAAATGGCATAGGATCCTGCCATAGCAAGGCTGTTTCTGAGGCAGGGTACAACTTTGAAATACCTTGTGCAGCACCAGTAGAAACTGAAACCATTACTGAACCATGTACTCTTTCAGAGCTGTACAAACAATCATAAACTTTCTTTTTAATGACATTTTTGTCTCCAAAATCACAGGATACACACACACGCAATTAGGTTGTGGAAATATTTAATTAACCCCATGGCTCATCACAGAATTCTGCTCTGAAAAATGCACACAGTAGTGTGCATATTTTTGTTTACTCAGAATTTCCCTTTTAATATTTCATCCACAAAGACACTGAAAATCAGGAGGAGGGAAGTGCCAGATTCAATGTGATCTACAGTTTTGTCTATGTTGGCTGACAGCCTGTTGTATTCAAGGAAAATGAGAGTAAACTCCCATCCTTCCAAATGAAGCTAGCTATCATGCCTTGTGGAAATAATCCTTTTTGATTCCTGTGGAAATCAGAGAGTCTCGAAATACAAGCTTTCATTGCCATTAGCTAGTGTATAACTTGAGCACTGTAGTTATTGTTCATAAAAGAACTGGTCTTTTTATTTTCTGCAAAACATCTTTCTGTGAATTGACATGCTTTTGTTTATATGACTATCCTCTTACAAGAAAGGATGGGTAGTCACATATACTAAAGGCAAAATATTTCAGAGATTAAACTGGAAAATGGAAAGAATACTTCTTGGAATCTGGCAATGAACACATTTTTATAGGCACTATCGTTAGCAAGATTTTGCTACAGCTGGTTTTAATTCATCCTGAAATTAAATAGCATTAAAAAAATAGAATGAGATAGAGAAAAGAAAGGCAAGGGGAGAGAGTGGCACATCTATTTCTTCAGTGGCCTGCATTATTCTAGGGATGCTGAACCTTTTTGAATAACACTGACTATAAAAGAGACTGATACTGCTGTTTATAAAGCTTCTGAGCAGTCTTCAAAAGAATGAATCCAATCCAGTATGTTCACCACTTGCATTGCCTGGTGTTGATCAGAAAGTAGAAGGATTATGGATATGAAGCCACATGTGTAAATAGTGAAAGAAGGAATGAGGAATCTGAAGA
Organism: Oxyura jamaicensis; assembly: GCF_011077185.1. Taxonomy (NCBI): domain Eukaryota; kingdom Metazoa; phylum Chordata; class Aves; order Anseriformes; family Anatidae; genus Oxyura; species Oxyura jamaicensis. The sequence goes on from NC_048926.1 coordinate 36,066,939, forward strand.
TGATTTAGGGTTGAATTGCATCAGTCTTTTTTCTTCTTGCTATTCATATTGACTCCAAGTATGTTTCCAGTCATTTTAGAATGTAATCATGGGGGGAGGGAAGGAATCATTTGTTTTTCTTCAGAAAATTACTCCAAATGCAATGAAAGCATGCTTTTCTATCTGGCTGGGTTGCTATATTAAATGTTATGCAAAATAAACAAAAATATTTCCAAACTGTGAGCAGGATTTTTTGACTAGATTTTTCTTCAAGCTAGCATGCTCTCTGTTCCTTCTTCTAGGCATGTTCTCAGTTGCCAAGTTCTCTCCAACTTTTGTACCAGGCTATCATGCTACCTCATTTGCCCTTTCTCTTTTTCATTCCTACTGCCACTGCGCAATTTTGTTTTTTAGCTCCTTTTACATGAAAAACTTTCTGAAGAAGGTTTGTTGAACTGTGTAACATCTTCCACCCCTCTGTCTGCAATTATCAGCCCATTTTTTGTGATTTATTTTTTTTCAGTTTCCCTGATATTTTTCCTCTTATTGCACTGCTTCTTGAATAAAATCAGGAGAAAATTGAGATGCATGAGACTGGCACTTGATTCCCATTGGAATTTGCTTTTCATATTTACTTATGCCTGCCAACAAGATGATAAAAACTACAAGTAAAGCTGCTTTTGAGATTTTGCTGTTTGACATGAAAATAGACAATTCTGCAAGTTGCACAAGAGTACTAGCTCTTTCTACACAGAAGGAGCTTCCATTAAGAGGTTCCATTAAGTCTAAGGTAGAATTTGTGGATGGGTAGAGCTCATTAATCAGATCATCAAAACTTGCAAATAACACCTGCAACTTTTGTTTTGTTTTGTTTTGTTTTGTTTCATTTAATTTCTTCACTTGGCTGAAATACCACGTCTGGTGGCATCCCCCGTTTTCTGGCTTGAGTTCAGACAAGTTACTTCCATGCCTGTTTCTTATTAACTCATGCTGTTTTTTGTACACACCAGTACCTATTTAGTCCATCTCACTTTTGACAGAAGAAACTATATTCTTGCCACGTAACAAAGCCTAACCTGTTGGAAACCATTACACACAAACTTCCGAGAAAGTGCATAGAGTGCATAGTTGCTTTAGAAGCATTGACTTGTGAGTATGAAAAGCACCATCACAAGGCAGATTTTTTTCAGATATACAAATGGTTAGCAGAATTTAATTTTTCTACCCTCTAATGGGTAGATATACTAAGTGAAGTCTTACAATTAAACCAGTTTGCATTTTGCAATAAAGTTTAGTGTTGTTCACCACTTGAACAATACTATAATCTTCAGTGTAAAAAACTTTTCTGTCTTATTCCAGGAGGGGAATGGGGGGAATGGGAAGGGGGAGGGGGGGAAGGGCGGGGGGAGGGAGCAACTAGAAGCACTACAAATATGTCCTTATTAACACCAGATTTGCTTAATGACAGTTTGCTTTTTCAGTAGAAATTCTTCCAAACTCAGGTCATTTATTGTGACTACAGTCTGTTCTTCAAAATGCTGGATTTTAATAGCTGCTATCCTATTTTTGAGTGGGTGCATTTTTAAACCTCTGTGTCATTATGTGTTGTCTAGCAATTATTTCTCTGTATTGCAAAAAAGTGGTTGCTAATGATGTCAGCTTTGACTTCTCAGTATATCTTCCCAACAAGTAGATCTTTGAGTCTGTGACTTCTCAAAAACAGAACAACAACAATAACAACAACAAACTCATTGCTATTGTCCTATGTAAATGCATCAAGAGTCTTTTAAGCCAGGATCACTTCCATCACAGTGGCATTACAGGATTCTGTTACTTGTAGATAATTCACACGTTTAAATTTGCTATTTCTGATGATAATAAATTTTAAACACTTTCATTTAATGTTTAAAAGGTGTGAACAAACAAACAAAAAAACAATTCTATGAAAAATGCATATTGAAATATTAGCTAAAAATTGAAACATATTTGAAGTTACATATATTCATTATTAAGAATTGATTTTATAATCATTTCTAATGACAAATACTCTTGGAGGTTTGGATAGATTCTACACTGACTGTTTCATCTCCAGTACATCTTTATTTAAGACAGAGTAGAAGCATCTGCTGATATTCCCTCATTTACTTTGTTCATATTATTTCTCACATGCTGTTCTGTCAGATGTTGCATTGTCTTGGGATTGTCAGAGAAAGCTGTACTGTGAGCCACACTTGATCTAAGCAGTTAGGGTTGTGCCTAAATTATTTAGAAGTTCACAGGAGCAGATTAATGAAAAACGTGGTTACAAGAAACTTAATCCAGGTAGGGCACTCAACAAGTCTTCAAAGTTAAGTGGAGTTTCTGTTAAATCTATAGATCTCTTAAATCTCTGCACTTGCATGTGAAGTTCTTATTCAGTCTTGTGCAAACCCCTACTGGAAGACCTCAGGATTTCTTAGTCAGTAATGAAATTGGTGCAGCTGAAACACAGTGCATATTTCATGGAACTGGTTCAATAAGCTGTTCTGTCAGATGCTGCACAGAATAGTCCAGTTGTTAGCCATTTTTTGCACAGAGGAAAAGCTCCAGGTATAGTAAATCATTCTTGGCCTCTGCAAATATACAAGCACACATACTGTAAACTGTTTGAAGGTTCCTCAACTGCTTCCACCTATCACAGCTTAGATATGATCTTCCACATTTCACCCTCTAAGTAAACTTTTAAAAGCCTGACCCACTTTTGTCCCATGAAATCTGATCTACCTATCACCATCAAGGGACATCTGGGTTTCATCTTATCTTTTCCACTGGTTTGTTGATTAATAGAAATTGTTTTGAGTGGGATTCAAACATGGCAAAACTCCATGGACTTTATGAATTACGATAGGGTCAAATAGGAGGTCAACTTGAAAAAATAAAATAAATTGTATGTGAGGAACCAAATGCATGTGAGGAAAGCCATGATTATATGTCCAGGATTAAGTGTCTAAGAGGTGAAGACAAAACTCTTGTGTTTGTTTTAACATAGGTTTCATACTTCAAAGAGATTTCTGATCGTTTTCAAGATTATATGTATTTTGTTTGTGGTGGAGGGAATCTTGACTTGATAGGATGAACAGAGGTTAAAGGCATAAGCACAGGCTCAGTGTTTCACAGATATCCCATGAGCCTTCACACACTAAAGGTCATCAGATAGCCAGTTACAACTCACAGAGTTGGAGAAATTGTTTCCTATTCACTGGAAATTTTCTTCCCTAAAACACGGATAGGAAGCTTGAAGACAAATGGACTTACACAAGACTCTCAGGTTTATAAGATCTTGCTGAATCTTCAAGGATTACAATGGCAGCAGTTCCTGATGTCCACAGGGGCCTACAGATATTTTCAAAACAAAAGCAAAAACTGTAAGATTTGAATATAGCACCAAATTAGAGTAGCCTGAAGCATAACTGTTAGTGCTTTTGTGGCCAGATAACAGTGCTGCCCAAGCCAAGTGCTGTTCAAAGCCAAACACAGGCCATGCAGATATGGTCAGTGAAATACCTTGCAGAAATACATAACCCATATGAAGATGGGGATAGTTCAGGCTCATTGGTAGTCTTGACCTTTGACTTCTGGCTTGCTCAACAGGTGGGCACACCTTTGTTGGTCTCTGTTGTACAGGTAGACTATATACTGTTAGATAGCTTCCAGGATCAGACTCTTGGCGGAGGAAAATACAACTTCACTCAGGCCAATGAAGCAGTGCTAGCTGGCAGCTGTGAAGGCAGCTGTTCCACCAACCCCCGGACACATGCTGAAAGATGTCTGAATTTTAAAAATGGAAAAGACTTCATGGAAAAGATTTTGTCGAATCAGTGTCTATAGTTTCTCCTCACCAGGAGCCAGCACTGCACAAATTAGGCACTCAAACAGGCAAAAGCTGTTATTTAAAGATGCAAGAAGTGTTTATAAGAAAATAGCAACTTACAGTTTGAACCAATATGCAACAAAACATTGGCTTTGCCTTATCTGTTATTTCAGCAACTATAATACTCATTTGTAAGCTGTGAGCTTCTGTCTGTCTTCATCATATGATTGAACAAGTCTCCCCACTGATCCTCACTGACATATAATACAAACAATAAATAGTAAGTTTTAAAAGCCAATGAAAACACAGACAACATTAATAAAAAGTACTAAGTTCAGTACATTTTCTACTTTTTCAGTCTAAGTGACCTGTGTATAATGATGGTAACACTGGGGCTGCAAGTTTTCTTAACTTGACCGTTTTGTTATAAGGAACATTACAGAGGTTATTCAGGTGTTATGGGTGTAGGTGCAAGTACGTGTGCTTTCCTAACTGGAAGGAAAGTTCCCCTTGAGAGAAAGGGGACATCTTCAAGAACTTTAGGCGGATCTAGGATTCAACATTTAGGATTTCAGTAGGAGAAAAGTGGTAGGTCAGACTGTGACCCTTTTTCATATCTCTGTGCCAAGATAAGTATGGATGTTTGCCTTTGTGACTGCTTGAATGTATTCCTTGAATGTCTTCAAGTTTCACTTGCAAACTTTTTTAAACACAAGCTTTGTTATTTAAATCCATTGTTTTATTTTGATCATGATATCAAAGAATGGAAGTATTTAACATTGGTCCTGATCACCTGCCGTGTCATGAAAGTTTGTTATGCTGGCCGTACATTTTTTATTTCTTTGATTTAAAAATAAAATCCAACACAACAAATATAGTATTGAATCCTTTACAAAGCAGGATTATGGGCTCTGTATGTTGTGTGTTCTAAAGGGCCTTGCTGTCTTTGTAAAAATAAAGTTATTGCAAGCCAGGAAGTTTCAAAGGTAGAGCCAAGCTTGAAACAAACAAGAGAGTTGGCTTGGATCTCTGCAAGAAGCATAAGCCAAGCAAAGAGACCTGACTGTATTCGCTTATGGACAGAAAAATTCAGGGAAGGGCATGCATCAGAAGATTTTGTGGCAGAAAATAAGGCCACAGTGTTCCTTTTTGCTTGTCCCTTCTTCTTCTGTTTAAAAACAGAACAGAAAGACTGTTTTTCTCTACTATGCCGTTTTAGACTACTATGGAGAAATAATGAAATTCCTACATAATCTGCGCTCTTCACTTTCTGCTATTATCCAAACTTTTTGCTGTATTAACAGTTTGCTTACATCACAAAAAAGACCCGATTGCCTTTTTTTTTTTTTTTTTTCCTGGAGATTTTAAAATCAAACTGAAATAAAATCAACCTTTTATCTTAAATAATAATCATCATCATCATCATCCACAACTTATGAATAGACAAGTTGTATGTTGTCTAAGTTCTCACATAGTAAAATTCCAGTTATGAACTTGGACTTTCAATATTGACTTCCAAAAAGAGAATGGATGGGCTCTACGTTATTGCTATTTGATACATATTTTTCTACAGTAAGATTTGGCCCAAATCCTTTTTTCTTCTTAATCCATTTAACCTTTTGTAGCAAGAGCACTACCTTCTTGTACTGAAACACCGGAGCTGTGCCTAGAGCTTGACCCATCGTGTTTAGGCCGCAGCACACTCAAATAAAGAGCAAACTAACTGCAAATTTGCTCTCATGGTACAAAGCAAATTAACTGAAAATCTGTGGCTTATGTCCACGGCTTGTATGTGTGTATAGTTCACTGTAAGAAATGTTTGGAGTGGTGTGATCCAACATCATTCAACATTCAAGCATAATGGGCATAACCACATTGCCACCACACAGTGAATGGGGGGCCAGATTCATTATCCTGGGTTTGTGCCAAGGGTATACGAATGATAAATTTATAGCCAAGATTCTGCCAGTTTGCTTCAAGAGCAGATTTGAAAGCTTGATTGTTAAGAGAGGTTTTCTTTTAGATCTAAATACCAAACAATGATCCTTTAATGCCATAAAGTGACATGCAGACCCCATGGCATTCTTATTGAAAACTGTAATAAACTCTAAGTCCTGTCTAAAGGAGCAGAAAAGAGCTAGTGAATGAAGATGTAGAAAGAGGTCTGAGAAACAGAGGTGACCATTTAAACCTCAGAGGAGTTATTTTGTCTGAACAGCAGCAAGATTTTCCTAGCTGGGATGATAGATCATCTGTGAATTAGTTTGTCATTAATGATACCAGAATTTCTACAGGAGGAAGTAGTTATTTTAAGGACAAACAGACAAAACAGAAAACCTAGAAGGATATTGTCTAGTTGTATATGTGTAAAAAGTCCCTCCTTCAAGTTTATAATCCGCATTTGTGCTTCTCCCTAAATAAATGTTACCATCCTCAACCAAAGGTATTGCAGGTATTCATTTCATCTGGTATTTGATCAGATGCCAGTGTGGAGCAGATTTCCGTATGACAGCAAGATGGAGGACTATGGGGCCTTAATTATCTGAGGCAGCTGTATTTCCAGCACTTGCTGTTTTGTTATAATTCTCATTATGGTGTGTGTTTCTCCTAAACATTAGCTCCTGCATTCCTGTAATTTTATAAGAAATTCAGGTTACTTCTAAAAAACAATGAACCTTTAGCCTTTGTGGTTGCTTGCACAGGAAAACTTGAAAATATCAGGCTTTAAGGATCAAAAACTGGAAGGGAGATAAAAAGAACTCATGTTTATTTTGCCTGAAGTCTCATGATTTTGAAGTTTTTCTTGCTCTCTTGAGAGATTAACTCATGGTTTTCAGTGTTAAATGATGGCAAGAAAGCATCTGTGGGATAGAAAAAATTCACTTCCTAATCTCAATAAGAGAAATTAACAGAAGACTTTAAGTAGTATGAGTGACCCTTGTTTTTTTATATCAGAGATACTGGGTGCAGAGTCAGATTATATGTCTCACAAACCTCCTAAAGGATTAGCAAAGTGGCTTTTCAAAGTAAAATCATAAGTTGCTAATTATGTGAGTTATAAAATCTTTGCCTCTAATAGGTAGAAGGAATATAAATATGTATTGCATTTTTCTTATTCCCGTTTCCATACTGACCAGTTTAGGCCACGAGGAAAAAAATAGTGAAGAAAATTAAAACAGATAATTGAACCAAGTTTTTTGTTTGTTTTTTTTTCTTTTTTTCTTTTTTTCTTTTTCTTCAAACAGAGGAAAAGTTGGTTGGCAGGGTGGCTGTGCTCACACAAATATGCACATCTGTGCACAAGCGGAAAAAAATCAGTAAGAGCATTTCAGGACTGACAGGTTCTGTGGCTAAGATACATAAAGTGTGTTTCTTGTGTCTCCTGCATATTTACACATGGTCTTGATGTTTTTTTCAGTAATTCTGGGGAAAGAAGAAAAGAAGGCATAATTATACTGTTGAATCGTATGTAGCTGTAGCTTTCTCTTCTATTTAAGTCTGAAATATTCTCAACAGAATATCTGGGTACATCTGGTCACGGTGAAGTTCAGCCAGCTACACAACACTGTGATCACTCATCATGAGTAGAGTCACTGACCTTTTCCTCCTCCTTTTCTGCAGGACTGCCCTCCAGAAGCAGGTGATTTTCGTGCTCAGCAGTGCTCAGCTCACAATGATGTCAAGTACCAAGGGCAGTTTTACGAGTGGCTTCCTGTCTCTAATGATCCTGACAACCCATGCTCGCTGAAGTGCCAGGCCAGAGGGACAGCTTTGGTTGTAGAGCTGGCACCAAAGGTTCTGGATGGGACCCGGTGCTACACTGAATCCCTGGACATGTGCATCAGCGGCTTGTGCCAAGTAAGGAGAGAAGCCCTACTCTGCCACCTTTGCTGATGACTTCTTCCCTCAGTTCTCCCCTACATGCTCTCTTCTTCTCCATATCTGTACCATGTGGGGTTCTTCTTTTTAGTCATCTGTTTACATAATCTAATTCTCTTTACTGCTACGCTGTTTGGAAGAGGTATACAAAATCAATGAGCAAAAGTTTTTTTCTCACTTATACAGTATCCTTGGGGTTTTTGGAGGAATGTAATCTCAGGTTTTGAACTGTTCTGTAGTTAGCTGCAGTAGTAGATCAAGTCTGAAAGTATCCTAAGAAAATAATTTTAGGTTTTTATTTTGCTTTGCAAAAGCTTTCCAAGTCTAGGAAATTATGTTGTCTGTGAGGATTATTGCTCCCTATAAGTCACAAACCACATAGTGGTGGATGAAGTACAAAACTGGAAAATCTACCAGTGGTTTGTAACATAACCAAGCAAGCTGCTATACCAATTTGGGCCTCAGTTTCTTCATTTGAAAAAAAGTTAGACTTTTTAACCCGTAAATTCATGTCTAGAGATTATTCAGCCAATTTGTTGACATCCTACTTTGTCTTCTTCCTTTCAATGAGTTGCATTTCTATTACTTTTTTTACTTATTTTGAACCTATCTACATCAAACTTCAGTTGCCTGAACTGCTTATAGGCTACAGGCTAATGGATGGGAGTACATTTGTGCCATTTATGCTATGCACCAAACACACCTCAATATTAGAAAAGACTAAGTCTGGGTTCATGTTTCAGTGCCCAGTTTCCTTCAAATCTAAGTAGACTTCATACATTGTTGGCTTTCTATGTATTTTCAGCCACATTATGTGCCTTGGGAAGTTTTCTTCCCTGTTTCCTTTCTCTTCGATTTTCTACTCTGAGCCAATAGCCAGGAAATAAAACTGAGTAGCCATTTGTTCAATTAATCTCATTTGTGATCTGAAAAAAGGAATCATCTAAATCTCTTGACTTGAATTGTGCACATTTTTGAAAAATTCATTTTTTTAAAAAGAGAGAGCTACATTTCAGTCTTGTGGGTTTTTTTGTTTGTTTGTTTGTGGGTTTTGTTATTGTTCTTGTTTATTTGGTTGTTGTTTTAATCTTCTGAATTTGACCAGAGGCACAGGAAGCTGTATGGGAGAGTGACTCAAAGTATTCTGCATACAGTGGGCTGGAAATTTGGAAAAGCACATTCAGGCTTTGTGTCAGGCTGATTTCTAATTTGGCCCAAATCTGAAGCAAACTTTCTGAGAAAGCCATCCTTTAGGAACAGAGACACAAACATTCACTACTAAAACAAACACATTTGCATTCTTGTGACACTTCTTAACTCCTGGAAGATTGAAGCTGGCTACACTCATAGATCTTACAATGATCCTGTATGTCTCTGTGGCTTAGGTAGGCATTTTGAAGGTAGACATACAAGCACTAATATCCCTGAGGAACGTCAGCTAAAGTAACCTTTTGCTTTTACACTCCACATTGGTAGAATGATATAATATTTTTTACCTCATAAATGTAATGACTGTGTATTTCCCAGGACCTTCAGCATTCAGTTTCTCCATCAACATTTCTCTTACACCTACAAATACTGCATCATTTTTGAGGATGGCCAAAAAATATATATAATTATAATAATGCTCACACTGCACTCCCCACTAATATAAATAAATTATAGATTTTTGGATGTGTTAAATTTAAAGTAACAGGAAGTATTATTATCACAGTGCATCCCTGCTAGCCAGTCATATCTTTATTACAGTAGAGGTACTAGAACATTTTATAAAACATTTAATCACACCTATTTAATTAGTCTGTGCTAGAATCATGAGTTAGTATAAATTACATTAAGATCAGTGTATGGTTACATAGATATTGTGTCAGCCCTGTGAACTCACCACAGGGCTGTTCTGCAGCATGTGAAATTTGGGTCTGTCCATGGCCTGTTGTGTGCTCAGAAGCTGTTCCGGAATTTATTAATGGTGGAAAAGAAGCAGTGGCTATATTGCCTTCTGTGTGCCTCAGCAGTCCTTCCTGATTAAAAGTGCTATTTTTCACTCCCATTGGCAATTTGCTCACAAGATGCAACATTTGGAAATTACAAGATCCTTCTCTCATGCTTATCTCTTAATTTTTCACATTGTTTGAAGCTTTAGTGGTATAATTATGAGTCTTTGTTTAATGAATAGTTATTTACCTGAAGTCTTTGTTTTATGTGGTAGCCTCCTACTAGTTAAACTTAAATTCTGAATAAACTTCTGACCGTATTCAGAAGAAAGCCACCTTCCAATGTAGAGTTTCAATAAGTTACATTGTTAAATCTTTGATTCCTTGAAGAGTATCTTTGGAGCTTCCTTAAAAGATACTTACTTTCTTTACAGAGGTGGGGTATGGGAGAGGTTAGGTGTGTGCTGATTCAGTGCTATACATGCTTCATTAGATAGCGCAGTAGAGATGACCCTGAGAGTTCAGGAGTCATTGAAGCTGTCTGTGTCTTATCTGCTACCAGATTACTGAAACATTAATGTATTTATCTTCTGTGAGGAGACTGGCTACATTTCACCTTTGTTCTTTGTGTAAAATACCTAAGAAATTAATGGAAATTAATCTCTAAGGATTGTTTTTCTCTTTCTGGAGTTTTACATTGAAACCCATAGGTGACAGTGTTTGAGCAACACTCTTTTTCAAATGAAAACCTCTTTTCTTATTCCCTTTTATTTCTTCTTAAATTTCTTGTTCCTCCTAACCATTTTAAATAGGTTTCTATATGGATCTCTGTGTTATGTTAGTCACTTTTTCTTTCTGCTATTTTAAGGAAATACAGATGTAATTTTTGGGTCTCATTTTGAGGTTACCTCAGGATGCAGTGTGCCCCATTTTTATAATTCTGCTAGTTGGAAGCACCATGTTGAAGTCAACTAAATGCCCTTTAGGATGAATAAGGTTTTAATATTCCACACTATAAACATAATGTTTAGTCTTGCTCAAAATGAAACATCATGAATCTTTTCTGGTTTTGCTTCTTTCCTTCCTTCCTTCCTGCCTGCCTGCCTGCCATCTCTCCCCCCCTTCTTCCCTCCATCCTCACCTGCTCACTGCCTGTTCCTTCTTTCTCACCAATTGTTGTCACATGCTGACAGTACTGCTGACAATACTCTCGAGCTGTTGGAAATTCACCTGAAGAAATTTTCTGTCATGTTTAATTGATTTCATTATACTGCATTCTGATCAAGAGCCCGCCTTATATGGTGCTCACTGAAATTATACCGTGATTTGTTAAATGCTTTCCCATTTCTGTGATTGACAGTTCATCAGTTCTGTTCTCTGCCGTCACATTTTTTATCCTCTCTCATCTGACAACTTTGGCTGTGGGCTGTGCCCTTTCCTGCCATGTTCCTGTGACTGCCTGCCATATTTCTTGCTGTGTGTTTTCCCTTGGTTATTCACTCAAGCAGCCACTTGAGTGTTAGTGCAGTTCTCTATTTCCTCACACTTTCATACTCTGGGCTCTAGACAAACCCTGATCAGGATGCAGCACTGGACTGTGAGGAGCATGGTTATGCATGCTCTGAAAGGCCTGTAACCCAATCACCAGTAACCATAAAAATTCTGGGACTTTTACTAATGAAAACAAAACATCTTTCCCATTTTCCATATTTTTCTAACATTTCCCTTCCACAAACCAAACCCCTTGGTTTTCTCTCTCCGGTTCTGCTGAAGGAGAAGTATCCTTTTTTTGTTTTTGTCTTTCTCTATTTTCCTGATCATTTTCACTTGTTCTTCCTGTTACCATAGTCTTCATACTTGGTTCTCTTCCAAATTAATTTTTGTCTTCTGCTTGTCTGAATTCTACAAATATTCCTTTTGTTAACTCTGGCAAGGAAGAGCAAGAAAATCAGTCTTTGCTTTCTCAGGTGATCAAGGGTTATCCAGGGCTTCTGCTGTCTCCAGTTTTAATGGCAGAATCTGCATGTGGCTGTGTGCCACCAGATCAGGATGATTATTTTATATTATTTATTAAATGTTTTGCCAGGCAGCTAGCTGCTACACAGTGTTTCCAAAAAACAGCTCCCATCAATATTGTAGCCAAAACTGCACCTGATGTAGATGAGTACTTCCCTGAAGCCACGTTCACAGATTGGGTGCTTGCAGTCTGGACAGTCTCTTTTATTTATACATGTGGCATGGTACGTCTGCTCTGTATTCCTCCTTCCCAGCCGAAGGAGCCCAGATTCACAGGGACTGGAAAAGTGATAATACAGCAGTTTCCCAGTCCACACAGGATCCCTGCATCCCCTCCTTTCTCACAAGCACTTACTCTGTTCACTTTTTTCTCTTTCTTTCTCTCTCTCCCTCTCTTTTTTTTTTTTTTTTTTTTTTTTTTTTTTTTTTCTCCCTGTAATACGAGCCACAGTGAAGTGTGCCATCTGAGGTCTTGCTTTTAACATTTTAGCCACAGGACAAGACAACAGCATTCCTTCACCTTCAATCATGATAGCTCTCACAAAGCTTACAGCATTCTAATATTAAAATGTTAAACTCTGAGAATGTCCATAATCAGAACATTCCCTTTTATCTAACTCCTACAGGGATTGTGACTAATTAAGCTCTCCCAGCAAAGGCAGAATTTGTAGCTACTGTCTCTGAAAGACAGTGTAAATTTGTTTGCAAAAACTTTTTTAAAAGAATGATGCTACAGTTAATAGCAAAGTTTAGTAGTATGGTGCCTATTAAAAAAAAAATCCATAAAAATTGATATGATGTATGCCTAGGTTTTGTTAAAAGCTGACTGGTTTCATACACATGCAGGTGTGTAAGAGCTATTGACTCCTTTAAAATTCTCTAAAGAATCAAGATAAAGGGGGCAACTTTTGCCTTCATTTATTTCACCATAAACCTGGAATAATTTTACAGCAGTCATAGATTATTCTGCTATTGAAAAATCAACTCTGATACTAATTGTATGTTTTTTATTATTGCTGCCACTACAGTTGTTGTTGTTCTTATTAAAGACTGTTAAATTATTTTCTGTTTATACTGGAATGGCAGAATGAAGCACATTATAGCTCTAATAGCAGGATTCGACCCAGAAATACAAAAGCTGGTCATTCCTAAGGAGGCATTCAGGGAAATTAGCTACTATGAAAAGAATGGGGTTGGAAAAAAGCACGTTTGTTCCTTCTTTCAGAACTATCCATCTTTCTCCATGTGGTGGTTTTACCCATCTAGGCAGCTGAACTCTCCCGTAACCACGCTCTCACTCCCCCTCCTCAAAGAAAACATTGGAGAAAATACTGCAGAAGGGGCTCAAGGGTTGAGATAAGGACAGGAAGGTCATTCACCAATTACTATCATGGGCAAAACAGACTCAGAATACGGAGATTAATGTAATTTATTGCCTATTACTAACAGACTAGAGCAGTGAAAAACTAAAATCAAACAAAAACCACCTTCCTCCCATTCACCCTATTCTATGTCCTCCCCCCAGCCGGCACAGGGGAACAGGGAATGGGGGCTGCGGTCAGTCCCTGTCACTTCATCTCCGCTGCTCCCTCACGGTCCCTCCCTGCCCCAGCTCCCCGTGGGGTCCCTCCCACGGATGCCGTCCTTCCCGAACCTGAGCCTGGGCATGACCCACCTTAATAAACCCCTGCTGACTGTGTCTGATCGCGTGGTTGTCCTGTATGTGCTATGTGATGGCACTCAAGATGATCTGCTTCATGACTTTCCCTGGCACCAAGGTCGTACTGATGGGCCTGTAGTTCCCTGTAGTTCCTCTCCTTGTAGATAGGCATTGCATTCGCCAACCTCCAGTCAAATGGGACCTCTCCAGTCAGCCAGGACTCTGCTGAATTGTTGAAAATGGCTTGTCAAACACTTCTGCCAGCTCCTTCAGCACCCTTGAGTGGATCTTATCCAGCCACATATATTTGCGGGTGTCCTAGATTGCTAATCATTTTCCCCCTGGATCATAGTGGCTTTATAGTGCCCCTTGCCTCTGTCTTCCTGCTCAGTGGGCTGGGTACCCTGAGAATATTTAGTCTTACGAATATAGACTGAGGCAAAGAAGGCATTAAGTAACTCAGCCTTCTTCCCATCACTTGCCATTCTGTTGCCTCCCTGCATCCAATAAAGGATGGAGATTCTCTTTAGTCCTCCTTTTCTTTTATGTAGTTATAAAATGATTTTATATTGCCTTTTATTGTAGTGGTCAAGTTACACTTTAGCTAGGCTTTGGCCCTTCTCATTTCCTTCCTGTATAACCTCACAACATCTTTATAGTCCTCCTGAATTGCCTGCCCCTTCTTCCTAGACTATTTTTTTTTCTTCTTTTCTCACGTTCCAGAAGAAGCTCTCTGGTCTTCTTCCCTGCTAGCATATCTTTCAGAACATAGGGACAGCCTGCTCCTGCACCTTTGAGGTTTCATTCTTGAAAAACGTCTAATCTTCCCGGATCCTTTTACCCTTAAGAACTATTTTCTAAAGGACCTGTCAACAAGATCCCTAAATAAGCCAAAATCAGCCCTACAAAAATGCAAAGCAGCAGTTTAACTACTGTATATGCAATAATATGAAAGTTACACACTTGATCTTTTCCCTCGTCCTTTTTTTTTTTTTTTTTCAGGCCTTTCTGCAATGATGTTTTGTTAAATAGTTTTTCCCACTGTATATTTACCACATTGTTATGTTCTTTATATATACATATTTGTATTCCTATGTATATACATGTTTGTGTATGCTTATGGTTCTAAATTTTTACATCAGAGACAGCAGCTGCCGGTGTTTAATGTCAGAACAGCAACATATGTGCTCTGCTTTAAGTAATAACTGTGATATATTGCCAGTCAATCTTCAGGATAACTCATGATTTAGGGCTGTACAGTTTCTCTTTCTCCCTTCCCAAATACAGAGTGTTAGTTTATGGACTCCTTTCTGTTTCTGGCTCAATCTACAATATACAGCTAATCAGGATGAGGGTATCACTTAACATGGTGGCATGTTTGGTGCATGGATATTGTACTCATTGGCTCAATAAACATGCTTACTACTAAAATATGGATTTTAAAGAACGTGGATTAGGTGGGCATTTCAGCAGGCTTTTGGAGGCTCATGGATGGCTTCCTTTTAAATGCACCTGGGTGACAGCTGTAGAAGTTGGCCCCTGAGCCCCAGGCTGCTCCTAGTTAGTCCTTAGCTTGGGACCCAATTGTTTTGCTTGCTCTCTTCAAGCATTTCAGGTCAACTCCAGATTTGAGGAAGGAGAAGTTCAGGATTCTATCCTGCCCTGATTGAAGCCCCGGAAGAAAATAGCCTGTGTTTCTTCCACCCTACAAAACTCATTGCTCTGATTTTAATGACTATTCTCATCCATGCTTGCTGCCATTAACACAGGGGACCAGGTTCTTCCTTTGACAAGATTCCATTTTCCTGCACTTTAATCTGGCATATTATCTAATTCTGAAAACTCCCAGAGGGAGAAATTTCCAAAAGAGGTTCTTACCTGTTTTGCTGTTTTACATTCATAGAAGAGTATTGAAAATACCCATTATTTGCCCATTTGATGGCAGAGTAGAGAAATGATGGCCTTTGTGCCATTAATTCTCTGCAAACAGGCATTATTTGTGTTCGTATCAGCTTGTATTCATTTTTAGAGGTATTCAGTCCCCCATGACACCTTCCACTAATGGTCTTTTTCTTTGACCAAGACCATGACAGAAGTCAGGTTAAAACAAAAGAAAGCTTTGTGGGGAAAAGTGTAGGTAATTAAATGTTGCTGGGATTTCAGTTTTCTGTCGTTCCATTATTTCTGGCTCCTTTTCATAGCTTTTTTTTTTTTTTTTTTTTTTTTTTTCTCAGCTACACAAAATCCAGAAGAAAAATACAAAAGGTGAAAAGATATCTGTTTTATTTAGGCAAAATGGCTCTTTTCCCCCAGATATGCAGATGGCATTACAACAGGATCAATTCTAAGTTGTCTTTTAGCTTAGCCCAGCCTTCTGGCCTGATGCTTAAAACAACTTTGCAGTTTCTTATGTCTGCACAAAACTCCTGGACATAAGTACTCAAAAGTAATCCATCTTTTGGGGGACTACATTGAAACCTAGATGCCTTCTGGGGAACCAGTGTTTCAAAAAGTACTGATTTCTTGATTTCTGACAGTCAGGTACTTTTGAGCTGTGTCAAGCTGAACAGCTTGAACTGCTGTTTGAGCCTTTCATCTAATACTTTCCATATTCATCTGTCTCAAGTTATGTGGATAGAAAACATGAATTTTGTTTTGTGGTTGATAAGTATCATTGTTCTGAGATGAAAGAAGTAGCTTTGACATGACATTGTTCCAGCACACGGAAATGAGTGGGATGGAAACCTAATGATTCAGAAGTGTAATAGTCAAATGCTTAAATTGCTATTATCGTGCCAGGTAACAACATTTTTGTGGCAGAGAGTGGCAAGGAAATGGAGATATGTTTATTGTGTGAAAGAATCTGCATTTGCATTATTAGAACTTCACTCCCCAGCCCTGAGCTATCATTTTTCCACTTTATGATCCAACAGAGATTGGCACCACTGCAGAGGCTTTTTGTTCTAGTCTTTCTGCAGAAACAATACCTGTTGTTACTCCCAAGAAGACAAACTGTCTACTGTACATAGTGTCCAGCAGCATACAGGGTACCTCCGTTTGCCAAGGCAAAGCACATTGTAATTTGGGGGCTTACAAAAAAAATAAAATAAAATAAATTTAAAAAAAAATAACGATAATTTGGAGGCTTGTTACAGATACCAGGAAGTTGTCTGTGTGCACATATTTCCTTAGCCTACCTAAGACCTGACATGTGTAGAGTAGCCCAGGAGGTTTAGTGCTGTGTGAAGACAGCAAATTGTCTATGTTGGCTGGGTGGTTTTGAATGTTCCCACTGACATTGATGTATGAGTCTCACTAAAGACCACGGAAAGTCTACCAGTTGTCATGAAGATCCAGGACAGGTGGGACTGCAGGCCCCTTAGGTCCTCTGTCATCCCAATGTCTTCTCATAGAGCCTGCATGTACTCCTCTTACTCACTGAGGAGCAGGCTAGAATACCATATAGACTAGAAGTTTCAGCAGTGGCTTGGGAACCTGCGCTCTCTCTTAAGTATTTGAACTCTGAGTGAAGCTTGTCCTTTGATAACACAGATGACAAGACTGCCTGAAGCACCAGACAGCCTGTGCTGTCACTCTGTTAGGAGCAAGACACTGCAGCTGGATCCCCATTTATCCAGCCCGACAGAGAACAGGCTCCTGCCAACAAAAGAAGTCTGTTTGAGAGTAGGAAGCTTGTACACCCAACAGAAGAGAGGTCTGAGTGTCAGTATCAAGCATGCCACAAAGTCATGCCAGAGCTGACAAAGGATCACAGTCAAATGTAAAGTGTCACAAGAGCCAATTAAATGCTTTTACAGTTTAGTGCTTCATAGTCTGGGAGAAGAGAGTGGGTCCAGAGGGCAGACTTCATAGAATTTGCTTTTGGTATCTCAAGCACATTGTTCTGAGGATACTTACAGAGAATTGCCTTGGTGAGTTTGAATTTATAATGGCCTGTGCAATCACTTTCTGCTGTAGTATTCTTACCCTCTTTCAGAAAACCTGGCAAATCTTCCCCTTGGAAATGCTAAATAAGCTATTCATCCAGATGACACATGGGAATCTTTTAGAGAAAATCTAGTATTTTCGGTAGTAACCTGCTATAGAGCACTGCCTTGAAAAAGTCTTTTTCTTTCTTTCTTTCTTTCTTTCTTTCTTTCTTTCTTTCTTTCTTTCTTTCTTTCTTTCTTTCTTTCTTTCTTTCTTTCTTTCTTTCTCTTTCTTTCTTTCTTTCTTTCTTTCTTTCTTTCTTTCTTTCTTTCTTTCTTTCTTTCTTTCTTTCTTTCTTTCTTTCTTTCTTTCTTTCTTTCTTTCTTTCTTTCTTTCTTTCTTTCTTTCTTTCTTTCTTTCTTTCTTTCTTTCTTTCTTTCTTTCTTTCTTTCTTT
>NC_048926.1:36084741-36086423 GCF_011077185.1 Oxyura jamaicensis
TCTTTCTTTCTTTCTTTCTTTCTTTTTTCATTCTCGTCCATCAATGAGAGCACAGGTTTGCAGTAATATAGCAGAAGCTCATTCTTACTTAGGCAGAAGATCGGCATATGAACCCACATCTAGCAAAACCAAAGGAAAGTATGAATGAGATGAATAAGGGAAGATGAATGATTACAAAAGCCTCTTTTCCTCCACAGCAGGTTTGCTCTTGTCATCTGTCTATAAACTCTTTGAACTTAATTCTGTTTAAATATTGCTTTTTACAAAATGATAGTCTACATTTCTGTATCATCAGAGAATGAAGTAGATGTGGCTTCGTTTCCAGGTATCTGGGCTTTCTTATGTTGGCCCAAACAGTAAATTGGTTGTATGTATGACTGAACCTGCAAAATTCAACCTTTTATGTAGGAAGATTACTTCTAATGAAATTTGCCTGTAAGGATAGGAGTTGCCTTTTTCCCACATGCAAGACTTTAATGTATCTATAAATCCTCATTTAAAAGTTGCAGCTTTTAAATGAATTTAATTACTTCTTTTTAAATCAAGAGTGGTTTCAGAATGAGGTTACATTTATTCTTTTCCCTGAGGGAAACCTGAGTAATAGGCACTTATCTTGAGTTTCTTCTGCTGCTAGATGTTTGCTGTTTGCCTCTAGAGCTATGGCTAAACCATTGACTCCGTAAGTACTGTGTCCAACATGCTGGCGAGGCTCCATGAGGGTCATTGTCTGGGTTTAAAAATAGTAATAGCTGAGAATCGTGATTGCCCTGAAATGCTGGGCAGATACTAGACAGGATCTGCAAATCAGATACACTGAATTACTGAGCTGGCCAGCCACATCCTTATTGTGCTGGATGGTGGATCTCAGTCACTAAAGTGGTTATTTTTAACAGTTTGGCTACTGATCAGTGACAAAAGCTTGTTTACGCTGCCTGAACAGCGGTAAGTTGCTCTTGGCTCAAGTGCCAAACAAGCCCATTGGCTGCACATGTCACTGGGCCTAGCACATGCCACTTCTACCAGCACAATTACAAATTTCCTTGCCATTTTGAAAATCATCTTACAATTGCTGTTTGTGGTGTGGCTCCACCTAAACTCTGTGGAGTAAGAGGATCCAGCCTGGTGCTTGGTGCTGCACAAGAGTGTGCCTGTCGCAGGATGGCGTCATGTCTGGAGACAGGCTGTGCTAGGTAAATGCTGAGGCTGGAAAGTGTTAGCATGAAACGTAAGGTGAACTGAAAGGTAGACACCACTGCAACAGGGGCTGCGCATCCCTATATCACAGACACCAGTCTGGTTCCAGCTTGCAATACAGCCTGAAGCTTGTTCTCTCCACAGTAATTTAAAGAGTACAACAGCTCTTCAACCTGATTGTAAAATGGTATTTTGGACTCAGTTGAAACAGTGGCTCGGATCCAAAACTTTCTTCAGCTGAGCAGTGACAATCTACACAAGTCCCAGATTGAGCCCCACATTAGTATCCATGTGAAGGGCAACTTTGTTTTTCTCAGAATCTCAGAACTACTTGTGTTTGAACTGCAGACATGCCCTTTGAAAAATAGAGAGATTTATTTATAATTGGCTAGATTTGCAAGCTCGCTTTATTACATTATTTCCTGCCCAGGGTTTCTTAATACTGAATAGAAATGATTATGAAAACTTCTTACTTCAGGGCATTTCCA
>NC_048926.1:36086433-36093057 GCF_011077185.1 Oxyura jamaicensis
CTTTTTTTTTTTTTTTTTTTTTTTTTCTTGCAGCGTCTTGTAAAAAATTCTTTATTTATATATCTCAGAGTCAGGAATATCCCTATTATTCTGTTTTGCCAACTCACTGGCTTTCAGTGAAGAAAAACTGGGAGTGGGGGAGAATCAAACTCAGCATGAAGTGTGGGACTTCAGCCTGAAACGTAATATGGAATCTTTACCTCTGAGCAGAACTGTGGTATCTTAAGCCAGAAAACAATACAGGCTCCGCCAGCTAGGGATTAGCTGTTATTATTCTGGCATTTTGTTGCTAGCTTTTTATGCTAAACCCATAAAGATAATAAAAAGTCAGCCCACTTTAGAGTATACATTGTTATAGGATGAGATGCTGAAGAACCGGGCAGGGAGGTGATACCTGTAACTTCCTCACTCTAGTACTGCATAGCTGATATCTTCCATATCCTGTGAAAAGCCAGTGACTTCCAGAACTCTGCTTGATCTGCCTCTGCTGCTATAGGGGCATTTAACCACAACAGCAACATGCTTCATAGGAACACATTATAAAAGCTTCATCCAAAGTGAACTGAATTTACAGGTGCATTTTCTTTATTTTAATGGGGTTTGGATTAGGCTGTCAGGGAACTGAATGGAGCTGCTTCTGACATTTTGTGTGGTAACAAGCCTCTGACCACACTTCAGCAATCTGAAACTGAAGATTTCAGTGTGGAAAGTCTGTGCTTCATTACCCTTCTTTAAGCAGAGGAAACTTAATGTGTAATAGAAATGAGTGTGAAAACTGCTTACTTCAGAACATTTCTAGGCACAATATGTTGCAGTAATCCATTTTCATTCCTGGTGGGGGCTTCCTTCCCAACACTTTATGGATTGAAAAAGACTTCATCTCCCTAACCCCCCAGGATATATTAAGACTAGAATGCATTGGAAAAGGAAGTTTCCATCCCACAGAAACTTCAGAATTTCAACATTGGTTCCAGTTTCAAACTAAGATGAGGAGTTGACATTTCAAAGCTTTTCAAAGTGAAATATTCCCCAGACCTTTGATTCGCAAATGTCGGTATTTTGTTTCAAACTGTGTCCACCAAACCATGGCTCTGAGCTGTGGATTAGAGGAACAATATCCCTATTCACTCCTTTGCCTACTAACCCAGGCAAGCAGTATCTTCCATGGTGCTTATTTTCATTATGAATTTTTAACCACCCCTGGTCAGGTCAGTATGTCCATATGTCAGTGGTCATCTAGAAAAGCAGGCTTTTCTAGTTCTGCAGCCTAAGTTAACCTAGTTTTCCTGAAAGGTGGGTCTCTTCTAGTGTGTTGTATCTTCACCATAGTCCATTGCAACCACCATTCCAAAACATACTCTCTTCATTTTGTTCATGTTGTGATTAGATATTGCAAGAAACACCTCTGCCTTCCTTGCTAACTCTCTGCAGACCTTGACGGTGGTGGTTTTATATTTTTACCTTTACCTTCATCCTTCATAGTGAGTTAGTTCTCTGCTGCCTTGTTGAAGAGTAACAGCAATGTTATAGACATTACATATTCTCATCCCAACTCAGCCAAACTTAAGTTTCTCCTGCTTGTTGAGGCACAAGTTATTATTCCTCTCAGGAACTGTGTATTTTTTTCAGGAGCACTTTAATATCTCCTTGTCTGACGTTTTATTTTCATAAGTGTCCAACTAACATACTGTTTTCATGTAGGAGATAATAAAAAGTAACACGAGATTAGGAGTTATGTTTTTTATTTTTTTATTTTTATTCTAAAGCATTGAGGGCTTCATTGCAAAGAGTATCTGGCTTTTTGCTGAGTGTAATCATCTGCAAAAGACGGAATAAGGATTTCCCTCAGTAAGAAAGAGGAAAAAAACAACCAAACAAAAAACTGTGAACAGTGAAGTGAACTTAGAAACATTTTTTTCATTCAGGCATCAGTTAAAGTAATCATACAAGAACCTTTCCATAACACCCAGTCTGACCCTCCCCTGTCCCAGCTCCAAGCCGTTCCCTTGGGTCCTGTTGCTGTCCCCAGAGAGCAGAGCTCAGCGCCTGCCCCTCCGCTCCCCTCGTGAGGGAGCTGCAGGCCGCCATGGGGCCTCCCCTCAGCCTGCTCTGCTCTGGGCTGAGCAAACCAAGGGACCTCAGATGCTCCTCATACATCTTCCTCTCTAGGTGCTTCACCATCTTTGTAGCCCTCCTTTGGATGCTCTCTAATAGTTATATGCCTTTCTTGTCTTGTGGTGCCCAGAAATGAACGCAGTACTCAAGGTGAGGCTGCACCAGTGCAGAGCAGAGCAGAACAGTCCCTTCCCCCAACTGGCTAGCAGTGCCGTGCCTGATGCACCCCAGGGTACAGCTGGCAATTTTGACTACCAGAGCATGCTTCTGGCTCACATTCAACTTGCCATCAACCAAAACTCATAGGTCCTTATCCGAAGGGTGTCTCTCCATCCTCTCATCCCCCAGTCTATACGTACGACCAGGCTTGTCCTGCCCCAGGTACAGAATTCAGCACTTGCACTTGTTAAACTTCATGTAGTTGGTGGCTGCCCAGCCCTCCATTTGTCCACATCTCACTGCATACTTGTTTGACCACTTGCACAGGTTTGCTTTTTTCTTTTGTTTTGTTTTAATTATATATATATATATAATATATATATATAATATATATATATATTATTGTTTATATATATATATATTGTTTTTTGGAATCTCCAGTAATCACTCATAAGGATTTTTAATGAAAATTTAATACATATTCCTACAGCTCTGAATACCTATTAGAACAGATAAGCTAAAATAGCTAACCAAAAAGCCACCTGGGAAACTTGGGGAGAAATAGTAAATTTATTTCATTTCATCAAAGTTTCTGAAATTATACAGTTATCTGAGAGACTTTACCAAGTACAGGAAAATGTATATGTTCTGTGCATGCTATTTAAATTTTTGTGTTCACTTGAGGTCTCCATTTTATTTAATGTTTCCATTTGAAGTACAGCATTTTCAATAAAATAATTATTTTTGTGCAGTACAATGACAATGTTCTTTCTGTCTCAGAAAGAACAATGAACCTCAATATGACTTCCTTTTACACCTGAGATGTTCCTGGTGGTTTTCTCTACAAGTTGTGACCTAGCCCCAAATTGCTCTATTTATAAATTAACTTTAATCAGAATGCAGCCCGTGGCAACATGTGAGTTGATGATTCACAAAGTTAAAAAGGCTTTAAAGTAGTAAAGGCTGTTTTTGAAATTGGTTGCCTCATCTCTGAGTTTCAAGTCCAGCCATTTTCACATCCAAGCAGTTCACGTGTTCTTTTCAAAATAGGTGGAAACATGTGGTGGTACACTTGAAGGAAAGTCATCTGAGTTGTAGGCATTGTGTCAGACAGTTTTCAGATCATGCAAATGATTTTTTTTCCACCTATGTTTTTACAGAGACATTCATGAAAGTGAAGTAAATCACTTTTATATATAAAAGGTAGTTCACCTCTTGTGGGCATATTCTTATACAGAAGAAACTAATAAATCTTACATGGTATCACTGATAGAATATAGCTGTAATAGGAAGCTTTGTATAGGGTAGTCATAGTCAAGATAATCTTAATTTTGGTTCAGCTGTCTAAGCATTATTTGCCATGGTGGTTTTAATGTCATAAAACATCCCTTGCAGTCTTGATGTAACCAGTTTCTTAAAGAAATGTATCACTGTTGCTTGACTATTACTCCATTAGCCTTCATTAGTTCCCATAAAGACATTATAATATAATGCAGAAGCATGGGAGACTGACCCAGTTCTGACCTAGTAGAAGTGGGTAAAATCACATAAATTTGGTGGTAGTTTTCATCAACCCTTAATCTAACCTCTAATGTTTGAAATTAAATTAATTATGATATCACTATGACAGATAACCAAGGAAAATGTTATTCTTTCACTAGTAAAATAATGATGTTAGAAATGGGAACTGAATTGCTGAAAGCAAATACCAAGCCTTAATCAAGGCCTACATTTTCACAGCAGAAAACAGAGGAAGTGTCAACATCACAAGTACAGCAAGTACTAGCAGCGATCTGCAATTGTGCACACACAAATAAGACATGTTAGTCTGAATGTTTAAGTGGGCAAGTTACATATGCAGCTTTTATGAGCCTGGAAGATAAGTGTCCTACTTGGTCTTAACAGTTTCTTACAGTCAACTTTCTGATTTTAACTGAAGCTCACTGATAGAGGAAATTTTAAAGCTGAACTTAGCACTTCATTTAAAATTCCCTCTGTTTATATATACTCTCTCTTTGGCTGAGTCTTAGCACAAACTCCTTAGAAGCAGAGCTTATACACAATTATTTTTTCATTGCTTACTTTACATGCCAGAATGCTAGAAGGCCTTTCACTTTCTAATATATGTAAAGATAATTATAATACTGTATGGACTTGCTTCATTTCTTGAATTTTAAGTATTTGTGTATAAAATTCATAACATGGATCCAGAATTCAAAGTTCAAGCAAAAGGCCTTTATTAGCACTTTGCTAAATAAATTTATATTCCATTTATTTAATTTTAAATCTATTTAATTATAAATTTATATTTGATTCTCCTGGGAACTATATTTTGTTTATGAATTAAGAAGCCTAGCTTGCCTATTTAATTTTATAATTTTGAACAAAACAATTTACACATAAGTGTAAAGCCAGTTTCTAAGCAGTTAATTGCACTTCTGACTCTAAGTTCTTCTGTTTAACCATTTCCTTCTGCCTTTATCAGATCTTTAAGTCTGAACACAGGTTTTGACTGTGTGGAGTAGGATTATTGTCAAACATAATTAAAACCACATGTTTTTTCCAAATGTATAGCAGATAAAATTTCCCTGAGATCTCAGCCATTTTACTATTATCTGTGCTGCTCTTTGCTACTCTTTTCTTTTATCTGTGCTGTTCGAATATCTGTCTTCCTACCTACTTCAGGTATTTTTCGCTTTGAAATTCTTAAGAAGTACAATTTCTGATAGGATCCTAACCATGATGTGTTGACAGTGTCCTAAAAAACAACCTCCAACAATACTCTTTTCTTTCTCTGGACTGCAAAACCTATTGAGTACTAAACTGCTCACTATCTCATGTCTGAAACTCCCATCCAGATTTGCTCAGCCTCTTTCATTGCTAATGTACTTTATGGCCCTCTAGAGATGCTGAGAGAGAAATTGGCGGTAATTAGTTGCAGAGATGGATCGAGCAGTCAGTCAGTAGGTGTTCACAATGAACTGCACGTCTTTCTCTCTTGCCAGATTGTTGGCTGTGACCGCCAGCTGGGAAGCGCTGTCAAGGAAGATAACTGTGGGGTCTGCAATGGCGATGGGTCCACCTGCCGTCTGGTTCGAGGCCAGTATAAGTCCCAGCTCTCAGCAAATAAACGTAAGCTGACCCTTCTAGTAAAGTGCCATCTTTCCCCTTGGTGAAATGTGTATTTCTTGCCAGGTATATTTCACCCCAGTCTTTCTCAGGTAGTTGAGTGATCTTCATCATTCTAGATGCCCCCATTATTTCTTCCTTCTTGGTTTAAATGGTGCTTGTTCAGACTGTAGCTCTGTCTGTGGGAATGCACAAAGGATTTTGGAGAGGGGTCTCTAGTGTATTCCCTATCTTACCTCAGTAGCTGTCTGGAAAAAGCCGGGAAAGGAGAAGAGCTGGCTTTACTCAAGTTGCTCTGGCAGCATTAGCTGACTGCATAGCACCCAGTCCTTGCCGTAGTTAAAACATTGTCTTATCCTGCCCCCAAGCAGAAAGGAGTCCTGAGTGGGGATGGTGGTGCCATCCTGACACAATGCTCCCTACCAAAACTTATACCAGAAGCACAGCTTCTTGCACACTAGCAGTCAAACTGTGCCTGCACGAACGGGTACGGACAGACATGGACCTTCCCAAACAGTCTGAGCCTGCTTTGGCTGAAAGTGGTGAAGTAGCATGAGTGTGTTCCATTGATGGGGTTAGTTTGTCTGGACCCCCAGGTAGGCTTATCAGCCTGGTTCCACCACCACAGAGGGAACTATAACTGCTTTGGAATGAGAGATGAGGCATGTCTGGTCACTTTGAAGGAAGGGTAGAAAGGTTGGCATGCCCTTATACCTAGGTAGATACACCTAAAAAAAAAAAAACTGTAAGCCTGTCCCCATCTGTAATTAATGGCATTAGAGTTTACTCAGACTTGCTCTTACTATTTTTGCAGATTTCTTTCATTACCATGAAAATGTACATGACCTGAAAGTTTAAAGTAACAGGATAATATCTACTGAAGAGTGCATGTACAGTTGTGGGTTTCTATACAGACAGCTTTCAGCTTGTGTAAGGGGTGCTGAGAGGAGCTTTTTACACATTGTTCTGCTGAGCTACAGTACATAGGACAATACAGAGGACAGAAAGTAGAAGAGTAATTAGTACAAAAAAGAGGACAGATGGCTGAAAGGGAGGGAAGGAGGAAGGGAGAGAAGAAGGAGGGAAAGCAGGAAGGCAGGAAGGCAGGAAAGCAGGAAGGCAGAAAGGCAGATGAAAGAAGAAAAAGGAAGGAAGGAAGGAAGGAAGGAAGGAAGGAAGGAAGGAAGGAAGGAAGGAAGGAAGGAAGGAAGGAAGGAAGGA
>NC_048926.1:36098057-36116174 GCF_011077185.1 Oxyura jamaicensis
AAAGAAAGAAAGAAAGAAAGAAAGAAAGAAAGAAAGAAAGAAGAGTTTCAAGAAAGAAAAAGTATTCTTTTTTGAAAATGAATAATCCTCATAAGAGTTTTTTGAGGCAGTACTGAATTTGGTGGGCAAAGGAAATAATTCACAGAGATTTAGGAATGGAATTTCACCTCACTGTAGCTGTTTCTCCAATGTGCAGGAACAGATTTATAAAGCTCCAAGCTGCTTGAGACTTGATCGTATTTGCAAATTTTTTTGGCACACGTCTTTTTCTGCAGGAATAACTCATTATTTTTCAGTTGCTTTGTGGTAAAATGGTGTTCCTCTCTTTTCTACTGAGAATAAAGGCACTGATATGTTATGCACAGTACTAAGATGCTAGTAAAATACAGTCCCTAGTCCCAGTAGTTTGCTATTAAAGAATGTTATATACATAGAAGAGCAGATGGCAGAGAGTGTAGTCATAGAGGGAGACAAATGTGAAAAAAATGTTAGAGAATGGATTGTTCAGACACATTGACTTGCAAAAATCACTGTTCTATAAAGATACATGTTGTTATGCAAAACAGTATGAATTTTGAATAAAATAAAAAAATAAATTTCTTTAAATTGGCTTTTCACAGATTTAAGGGCACACGTGCTTCAGATCCCCATCACATGTGAGTTAGTATGAATTCTTTGTGAGATAGTCCTCAAAAAATGTTATGTGCATTCTATGAAAATTTGGGGCATTTAGGTTCTGTGAGCTATTTAAAATCTAACCTGTGCTTATTTTCTGTGTTTATTCTACTCAACTCTATTTAAATATCTGTCACTTTGGCATTTAATCTGTGTTTTAGCACCTTGCTTATTTGTCACTGAGAGTGCATCCACATAAACATTTCTGGGATCAGGACCCCATATATTTCCTGAAATAACCGAATTACTTTTGGCTTGCCAGTAGCTTAACTACAAGTTATTTCTATGAAATCATGCTTGTTTCTTAAGAATGATATCAAATTATTTCTTGGTATGAACAAGTCACTATAATGCTATGAAAGCCAGACTGCTTTGTAACAAAAGAAAAATCAGAAGGGACACATGCAGCCATGACCAGGCATCAGCCAAGATATTCTGTGGTATCACCTTAGATTTTTATTTGCCTTACAGAGTATGGCATTCATTTTCAAGGACTGTACTAGGGAAACTTAACGGTGACCTTTATAGCAGCTCCGTCCCAATAGTTTCTGAAGTTGTTTATATCTCAAAACCACTCCAGACACTGTCTTAAGCTCATCATCCTGAATTAATTTTCTCTTGGTGTTCATATCCAGTTCCGTTTTCCATGTTGTTTATATCATGCAAAGGCATGGGAGAAGGATAGTACAAGAAAGAAATTCATAGAGCTTTTAAACACTTAGCATTTGATATGGTAACAGCTTCCTCAGTATTTATAGAGATAGTATACGATCCCAGTGACCTCGGAAACAGAAGCATAGCAGGGTAAGAGGCAATATGACCTTGAATTCTCTCCTTTATTTTTGTGAAATGAGAAGCACCTCTGTCAGTGCTCTTATTCCTCTTCTTTGTTTTTTTTTTTTTTTTCAAATGTTACAAAAGACAGATCATCCTAGCAATATCCTTTCTTGTAGTTCTAAGCTTGAGTGGTTCATTCTTTCTAAGTTTGTACAAAGTGAAACTCTCTTTTTTATATCTCCTTTTGGAAAGACTTTATGTGTCTTCCTATGGAGATGAATTACAGAACTGTATCTAAGCAGGCATCTTTGTATTTACCAAGTAGTTAGAAAGTTGCTCCCTTTAAGTGAGGGATGAATTCTGCTGATCACTTTGTGCAGTTAGTATTTCTCTAAAACAGAAATTGACATCTACAGGTGAAGTAGATTACTTTAAAAGTGAATGATAAAAGTTGCTATACTGAGGCAGAATAGATATCTATCGGACTGCTTATTGTTTGATGGAGCTATGACTAAATATTCTCATGCTTACTTTCACATGTATCTTCACCAGAAATGTCTCCTTCTTATCGCCTTATTAACCTCAGGAAATTATCCGTCAGTGGGGGATACGGTGAAACCAGGAAGCACTGTGATAAACAGAAATCCCATTGAGTGTTGCTATTCACAGAAAGTGTGATAAGATTTCAAAATGAGAGCAACAGCAAGATCAGATAAAATACAGTTCTTTCAACATGATGGGGGAGAAGAGACATGCAAAGTATATAAGATATATAAGCTTGCATAATCTTTGAAGTGTTTGATTTTAGTGTGACAGTTCAGTGAGTTAACTCTCCAGCACAGGGCTTATAAGTGAGAAGCAGTCAAATATAGGAAAGACATGAGGCTGTTTTTAACTAAGACATGTAAAAAGACCATTAACACATTTTTTGAAAACATAGACTCATTCCAATAAATGTGATACATAAAACAAGATGTCATATTCATGGATTGTCCCCCATTTACTTGTCCTATTTGTTAGGTATCATCTTGAATATTAGTACCAGGGTGGTAACAATAAAATCGACATTAGAATATAACTGTTGTATAAATTTTGTAAGACCTGAGTATTTGTCCTCTCAAACAGAAAATTTAAAATCTGTGTAGAAATGAAAGATGTCTATCTCTGCTAATGAATGTGTTCTCAGAGATGTAAATGAGCAGAATGTGTATTGAGCAGAGTTCAACCCCAGTGTTTCAGAAGTCCTGGGAGACAATGACACTTCTGGATAGCCTGAATAAACATAAATCAGATTTTGAAAATGAAGACAAGGTTCAGAAGGCATAGGGACATGAACACAGGGATTACCTCTGTCCAACTCGTGTGACACTCAGCAGTTTATCAGACTGCCTGCATGTGTCACTTCACTTTTCAGATTTTAAGAGGCCACAGAAGTATATCAGAATTTCACCCCATAGAGCTCTCCAGTATAAGAGTGTCAGAAGTGTCTATGGCACATGACAGAGTTTAAAATTTAAGACTTCATATATTTGAAATATTGTAGGTTTGGATGAATGAACATGATATTTTAAAGTCCCTGTTTCCTGTGGTTTTCCCTTTTCCTGTTGCCTCTCTTTACTCTTCCACTTAAAATGACAAAATTAGTAAATACTTTGCTGATAAATGAGAATTCTGATTTGTCTAGGTTGGAATAGTTTTCATACTTTGATTTGGTTTATTTTCAGAAAGTTATAGTCCCAGCCCATATTGGAGGAAAGATACTGTACTTGTATTGGTTGAATTAGCCTTACATGACAAAGTAACACACTGCTTTGAATGCGGAGCTACAGTTCTTGTTAGTGGGGATTACATCACAGATGTGAGCACAGTTCTAATGAACAGATAGTGAAAGTGGCTTTGTTCCTCTCATGTAAACCACCTCCCCAGAGATATTAGAAATGTATGCTTTTTCTCTCCCAGGTTGTAGTAATAGAAGGAGGCAGAGAGGGCAGGGAACGGTGAGTGAACAGTTTAAGCCAGCAAGTCAGTCCACGTCAGTGCACTCTGGGCATCCAGTCCACTACCCAAGCACAGAATTTGGACATAGGTCTGTAGTATCATGTCACACCTTCCATTCCTGTCTCCCTTCAGGACATTACTAAGGTTGCTGCCCCTTCACAAATGCTGACTTAACTGACTTTCACAGCAGTGTGCAATGGGCAGCTAGTTCACTTTTCAGTTTAGCTCCAGTTGTAAAGCTCCCAGGGGCTTCATAGGTGTACCCTTAGATCTTGCTCTAAGACATATTTATGTGACAGTCTAATGGGCCTCTGTTTTTCCAGGGACTTTCTGATGGTGGGATGGAAAGGGAAGCAGAATTATAGGAATTCTAGTCATTATAATAAAAAGTGTGAATGGGACAGCATGCCTGAGGGCAGTGGGAGATCACTGTATCACAATGGGCAGAGTTATGGAGAAGCTGTGGAGTTCAACTGGGAAAGAGTCAGCTGAAGGGAGTAGTTTGGTTAAACATGAAAATAGACCTAGGCTTCTCTGCTTCAACATAAACACCAATTCAAAAGCCTTGGAAGGTGTTTAACTGGAGCCGTTGCAAAACAGACAGCTATTGGTTACTTTTGAAATCCAGAAGCTGTCAAGGAGAAGAGAATCCAGAAGCTGTGAAGGAGAAGAGAATAAAGAAAATCAGCATGTTTCTGTTCTTCTAAGTAGAAGGTTTTAAACTGTATTTATCATCAGGGTTATTTTCCAGAAGATTTTTAACGTTCTCTCACAATGTATAGGTGTTATTTTTCATTGTTCCAGAAGCTGTTCTTCTGACTTCCTTTTAAACATTTGTTTTATTGGTTATTTGGTAATTGATGAGAATATCTCTGTTTACTCCATACATTTTTGTCTTCCCCACAGTGGATGATACAGTTGTTGCTATTCCCTATGGAAGCAGGCATGTTCGCCTCGTGCTGAAAGGACCTGATCATTTATGTAAGTAGAAAAAGTTGGTGTACATTTGTTTAAGAAAGCCTTGCTAACCCACAGTGTTCTGTTTACAATGTGGTGTCTGGTTTCCCTCTCTCAGATCACTGATTTCAACACAGGGATGAGTCCTGCCCTCAGAAGCTCTCCCCAGACCCAGTTGTGTCAGTGGTACATGCTTATTTCAGAGCAAAGTTTGGCCAGCATTGCAGAATCCTTCTCTCTCCCATAATTTTTCCATCATTTTTGTTTGCTTATCCTTTGGCTGGCTCTCTTGGTGCCAAGTGCTTTTGTTTAAAATTAATAAAATATATCCCACTGAGTGAAGAAATATTGAGGACAGTAAAATATAAGCTTCCCTACAACTGAGCTTAGCCATCAAGCTGCTCATGACTTTAACACATGTTTCTGTTATGATAATCTCACTCACTCCTGTAGATACACACACACACACACAGAAAACCACAGTGAGAACATCAGAAACAGCATGCACATGTCAAACCATGCTCTTTAAGAGTGATATTGCTCTAGGGAGTTAAGCCCATTGACTGCTGCTAGCCAGTCACTTGGTAGCTTTAACAGTTTTTCCCTGCTTCTGACAGGGAGCTGTGCATCTCAGCAGCCCCTCTAGGAGAGGAGTCTCAGTATTTGAGAATATTCTGGGAGAGCTATAGGCAAATCCATTTGTTTCTGAACAGAGACTCTCTGCAACAGAAACTCTTACCTTCCAATGCAGTAGCTACTCACAGGCTGCTTCATTTTTCATTGGCAACAAACCCAATAATGTTGGTAAAAGGGATTTGCAGTCAGGAAAAAAAAAAAAAAATCTCCAGCCAATACTGTAGTATTGTATAGTATTTCAGAAGCACCAATTATTGTCAGATAAGTAGGGCTGCCCTTCTCCTTTTCTAAAAGGCAATAATAGCTTTCCTGCAGCATGGACCAGTTAGAGTCCTCTGTGCTTTTCAGTGTAAATACAGTCATTAGTGTAAGCAAAGACTTGAAACGCAAAATCATTCCCACTCTCCCCAGACTTCTTTTGCCTGAAGTACTTATATTGAGTAGAAAGATGAGGTAGTTTATCTGTTCTGTTCAGTGTATGCTGCTTGTGTTGAGAAAGCAATAGGTATGCCATAACCCTTTTATGATTGCTTGGATTTAGAGCTGTGAATAAAGACCAGCAAATTACAGGTTATAAACTAAGAAAAAATATATAATGTTTTTCTTAAAAGTTCAAATGCTGCATGTCTTTCACTTTTAAATGGCCGTTTGGGTACACCAGTGCTGCTCTAGTATAGTTGTTATTACTTTCCCAGTAAATTATTTGCATTCTTATTTTCTATTCTGTTTTCTTTCTCAATATAGATGTTCTCTACCAAAGTAGAAAAAATCTTACTTTTATTATTTTTTATTTTTTTCAGTGAAATTGATCTGTAAAACAGCTTAGAGAAAAATGAGATTTCAGCAGGAGAGACTAATCTAAAGCTGTCTTCACTCATGCCATATCACATTTCAGGACACAAAAGATTTGAATCAGCGAGGTCTGCCTGAGTCATTGCTTGAGATTTAGATGAACTGCTCTGTGTAAACATGAATAAGTCCAGATACATCTCTTTCTTGTTTTAGATGTCTACATGAATCTTTGTGTTCACCCATCAAAGGATTTTATATATGTATGAGCTACAGTCAGTTTGGGGATGGGAGTATTTTGACCTGTGAACTTTGGTTGTGGGAGAAGTCAACAGGAGGCGGATTATATATACACAAGTCTTAAAACCATCTTTATCCCTGATACATGCCGCCCTGTCCAGAAATAAATATAAGGCCAAGTGTATCACAAAAGAAGAGACTAGTCTCACTGAAAACCAAGGAATTCATTAATACAGAGCGAATTCTTAGTGTACTGCCTCAGCAACATCCTTCTTGAATTCATTCTCATGACTCACCCTATAAAGCAGCCTAATTACTGCTATTATCTTTCCTCTAATTAACAACTTAATACATTCTAATAAAACAATTTCTCCTTTTTACTCTTTCTCAATATATGGTTCCATCACAGATTAATACTTTCCCCCATCTAATCTAGATTTTTGCTTAGTTGCCTTTCTGTGTAGGAGAATTTGTATTTAACTTCACAAATCCATGTGGAAAGATTACAGCTTTGCAATCCTTCATGATGAAATGCATTTTGAATAACTAATAATGCAACAGTTTACCGGTAAACATGTTTTAAGGCATAATCTGGAGCTGGTGGGGAGGCTAACTAGGTGATGGAACAGGTCCACTGTCTTAATTGTTGGTTTCCATTTAATAAATGTTTTGATGTGCTTAATATGATTCAGTGCCAAACAGTATCTGAATTAATGCCCTTTTGATATGTGGAGGGGGGAGCTGTAAACACACAGAGAGCCAGAGGGAGAGCTTAGCACTACCTGTTCCTTTCTATTCTGTTGGATGGATCAGACTACTTCTGGAGACGAGGCAGGATTGTTGTTCTGATCTTTCCTTCATGGCCATCCTGCTTTCAGTTAATTGTCTGTCACTGCATCATATGGTCAGTGACCCACCTTTGAACTGAGAGTGGGAAGAGCAACTAACTACTCCAGCACTCATGGAGGAAGGTCTGAGCCATGCTCCATGGCAGAGTGTCACTTAGAGGGAGTAACTTAAACAGCAGCAAATATGCCTAACTAGGAATGGATTAAGAGAGTAGAAATAATGGGTTAAGGGAGTAGAAAAATGCCAAATAGGTAAGGAAATAGATATGTAGCTAGAAATCTGGGGGCTGAGCAACACCAAAAGCAGAAGGAGGAGAAAAAAACACAGAGGGATGTATGGAAATATGAATAAACTGTGGAAAAGAAAAGGGAAGCTACATTATAACTAATTTAGGAGGGAAATCTGCATCACCACAATTTTCTTTTCATCTACTCTGTCTTTCTGTTATTTCAAATTATAATGCCCTACTTTCCTGGTAATTTGTTTATATTTGCCAGATTTGGAAA
This sequence comes from Oxyura jamaicensis, assembly GCF_011077185.1. Classification (NCBI taxonomy): domain Eukaryota; kingdom Metazoa; phylum Chordata; class Aves; order Anseriformes; family Anatidae; genus Oxyura; species Oxyura jamaicensis. The sequence goes on from NC_048926.1 coordinate 36,105,485, forward strand.
CCAAGACTCTCCAAGGTGTGAAGGGTGAAAACAACCTCAGTTCCACAGGTTCCTTCATTGTGGACAATTCTAGCACTGACTTCCAGAAGTTTCCTGACAAAGAGATACTAAGAATATCTGGACCTCTCACTGCAGACTTCACTGTCAAGGTGAGGCTCATCGACCAAATATACTTCATAAAGCCGCAATATAATATGACACAAGGTCACTACCAACATGTGGTAGGAAGATGAGAAACAATTCTTGAGAGCTTAATTTTCCAGTAGGTATATTTAACACAAAGTCTAGTCCACATAAGTTCTTGAACTTTACATTAAATTCCTTATAGTTAAATATCTGGTGAAGGCTTCACTGGATACTCCTCAGAAGAGACTGAGATTATGAAGAGAAAAACATATTCAATGAATACTGTACAGAGAAAAGATGAACTCATTACAAGAAAATGGAGATTGCTTTATGTACTGTTTGCAGCTTGCTTAGTTTGTGACAAAAAGAAAGAAAGTCCATCTCGTTAGTCCATAATTTGTGAAGTTTATGGCAGTGTAATTACACAGAAGACTGTAGGAGTGGAGAATGAGGTCCCCAAGCTCCAAAATAAGTGGGATGACTTTGGTTGAGAAGTCATGGTGTCATTCTGAAGCTCTGCTTTGTGTTGCACTGGCAATAAGAGTCAGATTGTTTCCTCCCATTAGACCATTTCTATTCTTCCAGGTAATGTAAAACACATTGCTGGAAGCAATGCACACATTCTGTAGGAAAACACACATACAAAAATGAGCTTTTGGGAATTACAATAAAATAAATCATTTTCCAGTAAGTCCAAGGAACCTGAAGGATTTCAGCTGTAAAATTGTAAAACATGTATCATGTCCAGACTACATAAATTTTTCACCTTGGGCCCTGGAGGCAGATGACATTTGCTTTAACCTAGAGACGATGGAAGCTATAATCTTGAAGAATAAACTGGAAAATTAAGAAGATAATGGGACTGGGTTAAACTGGGCTGGTCTGGAATGGGTTAGCTTTGGTAGCAGAGCCCTGTGGACTTCCTTCTAGCCCTCTTGGTATGACAGCAGCACTAAAATCAAGCAGAAGTTATCAAAACTGGTTCACAGAGAGAAGCCTGACCTGAAGAGTGCATTCCTTCTGTGCTTTCAGATCATAATGAATATGCCTCAGTGAAACAGATGCTGGTCAACTCAAAATGTCTAAAACACCATATTACAGATTATATCCACATGATGAAAATTAGAATGATGTAAATAGTACTGCTTACTTTACATTATATATACTGGCTACAGATTTAAGGCACCCTGTCTAGTTATAACATACCTGTTGTGGACATGGTCATGTAGACCAATGTCCTTGAAATGATAATGGGATGGACAGACAGGTTAGACTGTGATCCTGGTATTTACACTGTTCTCTTGATAAGGGGGAAAATAGCTTTATCCCTTGGAGCATACATTTCCTTCTCTACCAAAACAAGGTAAAGTACGTTTCTGAAAAAAAACAGATGAAAGACTTCATTGGGGTGCTGGAAATCTTCCCTTACACAGTAGAATGTCTTTGGTGTCAAGATTTACTTGCCTGGAAAACAGCAACTTCCATGCAAACAGATCTAGATGAATTTTTAGATGTATCAGAACTCAGAGGTAATGTAGACTGGCTTCTCTCAAGTAGAGTTACTGCTGGGGTTAGGATTTTGGCCACTCATTGTCCAAGAAGCCATAGCTAAGATAGGAGTCAAAACTGGATGTGGAGTTACATAGAACACTTGTGGTATCCAGACAACTCTTATCTCAGTTGTGATCTAGGACTGGCAGAAAATGCTGGTGAGAGAAATGCATTTGATTATAGTCCAGGTTAGCAAAAGAAAATAACGGCTGGGGCTCAGCCTAGACTTCCTGGGATCTGCAGGGGCATGCAGAAAATTGTCCATGTTCAGGCAGCCAACTGGCAGATGCTGATGGGTCCTGTCAGGCCAGGGCCAGGACTGGATTAAATAATCTCTTTTGAACAAAGAGCATGGAGTGATTTACCCTGTGTAATGAAATAAGAAATTACTTCAGTGTTGCCTTTGGAGCAAAGGCTGAAAAATGCAAATTTGCTTTAGTAACAAGAATTTATTTTTTTGTTTGTGGTTGGTTTATTACTGAATTTTACAGATACTGGGGTTGAAGACAGCGAGGGTCTTCTGTGTCCATTAGTTCTGATGCTGAAAACCTTCCAGAGAAGGATATGCCTCATAGCTAGGAGAAGGCTGCAGGTGACACAGGAAGTGACAAAGGACCTAGTCCTGCAAGCCCTGGTAGATGGTGGGTAGATTGTCCTAACAATCCTGGTTAGGATGGTGCTCCTATGAGTAGATGAGCTAGAGTTAAGACTCTGCACACAGAAATAGTAAGAGTTAAAATTTATTTGTGACTGAGTCAAGTTTTGTGTCATCAATGGCAAATAACAAAAGCACTTTGCTGCATCAAGGAGAGCTCACTGGAATATGGTCCTTTCATCATAAAGCTATACTACCTGCCTGAGGTCACTTCTGTAGAGTGACGGTTGGACCTTACATGAAGCAATTCAATAATGTGCTCTGGCTCACTAGCTTTTATCAACTTAAGTTTGCATCCAGAAGTCTGTTTTTTTTGTTGTTGTTTGTTTTGTTTTGTTTTGTTTGTTTGTTTTTGTTTTTTTTTGGAATAGCCATAAAAATTATATATTGCAGTATCTTTATTTCTATGTTTTTTCTCCTGTTATGACATATGTGGCAGAATTTATGGGAACCCATGTAGTAATCTTCTTAAAATAATGTATAGATTCTGTTTCATACCCACCTTTGATTTCCATTCAATAAAAATGATATCTTTGAATAGCTCTTAGAACAGGATTATTCTCCTAATCTGCATATTCCACCTAATAAACACATTCCACATAAAAGATATTGGAACTTCAATACCAGGTCAAACAAAAAGTCTGCTTCACTCAGGTTTCTGTTTCAGAGAAGGACTGGTTCCATCTAGTGAAGGAAAGAGTGCAAGGAATAGTAAGTGCCATAGTTAAATTAAAGATAATACATAATCTGCACTATGGATTATGGTAGCATGCTCAAAATTGCATTTGTTTAACCTTCAAGCATGTCTTTGGTGCTGCAGAGGTCTTTCCATAAATGAGGGGGGTGTTATAGGTAGTATGCACAGAAGAAATGCAGCAGTGCTGGTTCTAGTATGTTAGGAGTTGCCCTTGGTGCTGTGGAATAACTTTGGTCTTCTTGTTTAAGAAGCTTCTTCTTTTGTTGTATTTAGTGGTGGATTCTGTACAGATTATTGTAGCTGACAGCAACAGTAGCTGAGACAATAGGCTTCATTGCTGCCAGCTGTCCTAGCCAATTGATTGCACTGATTTTCTGCCTGGTTCCTTCATTAGGAAAGGGTTTGAGAAAAGGCGTAAACCTTGAAAGCTTTCTGTTTCAGTTTGTGAGAGATTTAGTCTGAAGACTTTTTAATAGTCATCCTACTCACATAGAGGAACACAGAGTAATCTAACGTTGGAGCATGGTGAGCAAGTTTGTTTCAGAGATGCTTTCCGTAGTCCATAGTAAAGTGGTGATAATGTAATTTCACTGTGATTTCTCTGGCTGATCTAGAGGCTGGATTGAGAAGCAACAGAGGGAGCTGTCTTCCATTTAAAAACACCCCCAAAAAGCAGTTGATCCAACACAGGACTGTCATGATCAAGGGAGCTGAATCCAGAAATGGACAGTACATGTTCCCCGGATTTCAAAGACAAAGGTCCCTTTAGCACTCCAGGGGAATTAAAAGGCAAGCTCAGAAGAATCATGGTACAGTACTGCATTACTGTGTTACACAATATACTTGAAAACCTTCAGCATCTCTGTGTGTTACATGTTATTTGAAACAAATCTATATAATTATTTTCCCTTGCTCCTATTTCTGCTTCATAAACAAGATATGAATAGCAACAAATCTCTTACACTTCCTCATTCTTTTTCAAAGTAAGGTGTTGCTACATAAAAACAGGAACAGTAAAGGACTCCAAGTAGGTAAAACATTATACAATAACTTTGCTTTTACTGACATGAAAACACAAAATTACATATGTTACAGAAGGATACACCCTCATTCCCAGTTTCTTTGTATGTTACTTAGAAGACTTCGACAGTGAACTTAGCACTCACAAATTGAACCTACTGATTTGTGAGTTGGCACTTGCAGAAAGCATTTGTAATAATAATGTGGAAAAATCCATTAGAACTTTCTTAATAAGAAAGTTGGCCTGGAGTTTGATCATAATATACTAAATCAAATTTCATAAGACAAAAGATAGTATGCAATAATAATTCCCTTTCCTTGTCCTTCAGTTTGTGACACATACACACATAAGAAATAAATTATATCATTTTCCCTTCCTCAACACAACAGTTTCATTAGATGTGAATGTACTACTGAATATGCTTATCATGATTTAACCCTACAATTAACATTGATAATTGCATAGTTATCCCTCCTTGTTATAAACTGCTGTTTAAATTTCACAACCACCAAAGCAGACTTAGTGCAGTTTTGTAGGCCAGTCTATTGTGTTCTTCAACAAACATAAACAAATGCTTCAGGCACATGCAGCCAAAATCAGACATGAGAGGGTTGGGTTTGATGGTTGTTCTGGTGGGGTGGAATTTTTTCTTTCTTTTTTTTTTTTTTTTTTTGGCATCTTTATTTTGAACTGGTTTAATTTAAGGGCTATAGAAAAAGCTTAGCACAATACAAAGGAGAAATAAGTTTCATGGTCACGGGACAGGTCAGAATGATTCAGAAACATTATGCTGAATAAAAAGGCATTTTATTCCATCTCTATGATGTTGTTCTAAATGGTCCTTTACAAAATCAATTATAAAAAGCAGAGTATAAGCTATGATTTTTTAATGCTCTTTCTACAAGAAAAATATATCTCTAGCTGCTAGTTACAATGCTCTATACAGCTATTTTTTGTTGGTTAGTCTGATTACTGCAATTTGAACCAAATCTTGTAAGACCGTTGATATCCTGGGTCTTATGAAATGATGAGGGCTGCTCTGATGTTTTGAATACTCCTAAGTCTTCTGAAACCCAGGAGTCAGGGATGCTCCACGGTGGGTTGCAATGCACAAATGCAAGGCTGAATACTCCATAAGATGAGTATTTATATATTTAGATAGAATTTTATTTGCAAAGACAATGAATGATTGCCATTTTCTCTGGTTTGGTAACCTAGGGATGCAAAATTTGCTGTTAGCTAAAGGACTTCTTCAGCACTGGCCTTTCTTGTAGCTAGCATGGTGTTGCAAATACTGCAAGGGTCAAAAATTTCACCATACTGCAGATCTGAGTATTTCAATGTGTGGAAGTTGGCCCTCTGCAGCAAAAAATTCTTAATGTCTATAGTTACCAAGTCTTACTTTGAGTCTTGCAAGGCTCAGGCTGATGTTTTGTCCTGGATCAAAATCTTAGCTTTAGCAAACTGTCAAACAAAATTAAAAAAAAATAAAAATAAATACATTTTTGCTGCATAGAATCACCATATAATCTTCTGCTTACAGTACTCCTTTAAAAATACACAATACTGTGCCTGTTTCTTTAACTTTTTTTGTTTTGTATCATTCTAAATCATAGCTGCGGTTCATTATAATTCTTTCCCACCTATGTTGTTATCATGGCTGTATGAGTGACTTTGACTTTGTCCTGGAAAAGATGTACATCTGTCTTTTCTTTGTGTCAAAACAGACCAATAATTCTGCAGACACACAGGAATAGTCTGCAGGGGGAGGAATTATTCCATCTTACTGATTTTTTTATGTGAACCCTTTTTCATCCCCATCCTTTTATAGTAGGCTCTGTGTGAGCTTTTAGTTGGTTCTTCATGATTCACCAAAGACCCTACTGCTGAGTATTTCTTCTGAGTTATAAGAATCACTGATGATCTTTAAAAAACAAAGAGTAAGAGTAAAATTCTCCCCAGTGAATTCTTTTTCTGAACATTCAGATCAGAGACCTCCTTCCACCACAATAGAATATTTTTCCCAGGAGTGCATAAGGCTTTCACAAGCCCAGAAAGACCCTTCTGAAGTGTGTGATTAATGCACAATCCCCGCATAAGGAATTAGATATCCTGTTTCTGACACACAGATTCAAAATGATATTAATCCATAGAAAAGGCCTCCCATTTGCTGAAGAAGCTATATTGCTACAGCTGTATTTTTTTAGGTTGGGGAGTTTACGTCACTGTTTACTCAAATTAGAAAAGGGCAGCCTTAGTCTCAGTGGGCCAGATTTCTTTCAGCCTTCAACATATCCTGCAGTATTTTCATCTTCTTCCTTCTCTTCAAGATTTACTTTGATTTGTAATCATATTTCTGTCCAGCTACAGAGGAAAACAAAACAAACAACCCAGATTACACTGTTCAGTTCAATTTGTCATATTTTTGCTTCTGTTTCACTGTGTAGTCTTTGATGATGTCTCTCAGCTTTTGGAAAGGGAGAAAATGATGGACAGACTGAAAAATGGTGTTGCCAAAACAGGGCAACTGGTTGAAAATCCAGGAAAAAAAAGGCAGTATTGAAACATTTTAAGTTGTCTGGAAAAAAAAAAAAAAAAAAAAAAAAAAAAGACAAGGAGAAGTGCTGAGAGCTGCTGAGAGCAGGAGTAATGAATTGGAGAAGGATCCATATTTTCTGCTAATGATTTTTCAGTTTTCAGTCCCGCATGTTCACCATGTCAGCCATGCAGAGATGTCCAAGCAACACATCATACCCTAGGACAAATTATCAACGGGGAGAGGTTTTAGCAGCACAACTGTTTTTTCATTTACATCTGTTCATGGAAGAGCATAGAGGTAGAATCAAGGGTTGCCCTGCAGAGATTTTGGAGTCCATATAACTATATTAATGAGTACAGGTACAGCTATCAAGCAGGGAAGATTGCTTCTGAGCAAGGTACAAGAGGAGCTGCTTTAACAAACACAAATCTTTTCTTATTTCATTCTGTGCACCTCCAACTCTGCTTTACAAAGGAAACCTATTTGGCACACAAGGTACTGGGGGCATTGAGAAGCACAGGTGGTTTAAAAGTTGCCAGTACATGCAGTCTTGAGACAGTTTTCTGAGCAAGCTCTTGGCTCCAGCCAAAAGTCCACACCTGTGACTGAAAGGACCATTTTTGCAGCCAAAATAGAGTAAGCAGAAGGTCTGTCTTATAATAATGACAGTGCCACAAAGAAGAATGAAAGAGACCTCACCTCAGAAATAAAACAAAAGTCTGGAATTAGAATTGTTATACTTTTCTATTTCTCACACCACAGCCTCCAATTTTTATCCTCGCTATACATGGTTTCAGAAGGTATTTGGGGAACATTAAGGATATAAAACCCATGTCAGTGTGGCAGGGAGAGCCAGTAGATAGTAGTAGGTGATCTTCTGATGAAACAAAAATCAGTCCACATCCCCCATATTTGATAATACTAGCCATGCATTTACCTCTTCTTTATTTCAGAATGTGATCTCAGAGGGTCAGAAATACCACTGTTGACCATGCCTGGGCAATTTATTTGTATTTTGTGGCAAAGATTTTCCCACCAATATATGCTCTGCTTTATGTTTCTCACTTTTCTATGGCAAAATTCCTCTGGTATTTATGTTCCTCTGGTATTTATGCTTCATAGCTGCAAGACGCATATGGCAGAAAAATACCTACTTGATATTAATAGCAAGTTCACTCTTTGTTGTTATATCTTTTTCAGATCCGCTATGCTGGTGCTGCTGACAGTTCAGTCCAGTTTATCTTCTATCAGCCTATCATTCACCGATGGAGAGAAACTGATTTTTTCCCTTGTTCAGCATCCTGTGGAGGAGGTAACAATTTACCATTGTCTTCCAGAAACAGTTATTTGCATGTTATTTGCAGTTATTTGCAGTTATTTCCAGCTTCTGAGATGAGATTTAGACCCTTAAAATAGGTAAAAATCTGTTCATAAATGTAGTTACACCTAAAGAAGGGAGGGAGGTAGTAACAATGGTAGTAGCCTCTGCATTTTTTAGCGTCGTACTAGCTCCGTACTTTATACATATGGATATTCACATGATTGCATGTCATTGTACAGCTGTCAAACATAAAGGGCTCATGGGATTTGGGCTCACTTTGGAATCACAGGTTATGTCCCTTCTCCATTTCCACCCATCCCCACCAGCAGCTTTATTACTCTGACTTCAAACTGAATGCAAGAATCTCAGTGCCCAAGAAATTTCAGCTTTTTGTTTTTCTTTTTGCTTTAGGCTTCTGAGTTTATGTTTGACAATACTGGTTATCCTCAGTTTCCCAGTACACATGGTAGTAGGGAAAGACACATTTGTTCAATGTCTGCTAGATTGCACTAGCGTTTCCAGGGTAACCATCATTTTCAGGGATACCGTCTAATAGGATGCAAGCAAGTTTTTGCATTGCATATTAACATATTCTATGACAAGTCAGTAGGAGTTCTGGAACTACAGAAGTCATCAGTATTAGTGACTACTCATCTTTTGATCCAGCCTTTACCGATATAAATTCCAGTAAGAGCAATAACATCAGTAACAAGGTGAAAGACAAGCTGCAGTTTTCAGTAGATGGTAATAACGCACAACGATATTGTTATGTGTAAGTTTTGCATGATGATTTCTCCTAGGAAATTAAGCAAATTTACTATTTTACTTTATGTTTATATTTTTCTACCTCTTGTTCTGACAATACTAATTAAATTTGATGCAAGGGGAATAAATTATTGCTAGTAAACCCACAAAAGAAGTGTAACACTCCCTTTCCTCTTGGAGAATAGGGATCCTTCTGGAAATAAGAGATTGTTGGTACAGTCTTACTCTTGCGATGTCAGAATCACAGAACTACATTCTCTATCACAGAATCACAGAATCACAGAATCACAGAAATGTAGGGGTTGGAAGGGACCTCGAAAGATCATTGGGTCCAACCCCCCTGCAAAGCAGGTTCCTCAGAGAAGGCTGCCCAGGTAGGCGTCCAGACGGGCCTTGAATATCTCCAGAGAAGGAGACTCCACAACCTCCCTAGGCAGCCTGTTCCAGTGCTCCGTCACCCTCACTGTGAAGTTCTTTCACATGTCGCTGCGGAACTTCCTGTGTTCCATGTTGCATCAATTGCCCCTTGTCCTAGCCCCACAAACCATTGAGAAGAGATTAGCTACATCCTTCTGTCTCCCACCCCTCAGATATTTATAGACATTGATAAGATCCCCTCTCAGTCTTCTTTTCTCCAGGCTGAACAGACCCAGGTGTCTCAGCCTTTCTTCATAGGGAAGATGCTTCAGGCCCCATATCATCTTTGTGGCCCTCCGCTGGGCTCTTTCCAGGAGATCCCTGTCTTTTTTGTACCGTGGAGCCCAGAACTGGACGCAGTACTCCAGGTGAGGCCTGACCAGGGCAGAGTAGAGGGGGAGGATCACCTCCCTTGACGTGCTGGCCATGATCCTTTTAATGCACACCATTGGCCCTCTTGGCCACCAGGGCACACTGCTGGCTCATGGTCAATCTGTCATCCACCAGGACCCCCAGGTCCTTCTCCTCAGAGCTCCTCTCCAGCAGGTCGTCCCCCAGCCTGTACTGATACTTCCGGTTGTTCCTTCCCAGGTGCAGGACTCTACACTTGCTCTTACTAAACTGCATCTGGTTTCTTCCTGCCCATCTCTCCAGCTGGTCCAGGTCAAACTGAATGGCAGCACAGCCTTCTGGCATGTCAGCCACTCCTCCCAGCTTTGTGTCATCAGCATACTTGCTGAGGGCAGACACTATTCCCTCATCAAGGTCGTCGATGAAGATGTTGAATAAGACCGGACCCAGCACCGACCCCTGGGGAACACCGCTAGTCACAGGTCTCCACCCAGACTCTGTGCCACCGATCACCACCCTCTGAGCTCGGCCAGCCAGCCGGTTCTCAACCCACCTCGCTGTCCACTCATCTATCCCACACTTTCTCAGCTTTTGAAGCAGGATGTCATGAGAGACAGTATCGAAAGCCTTGCTGAAGTCAAGGTAGATGACATCCACTGCTCTCCCCCCATCTACACAGCTGGTGATGCCATCATAGAAGGCAACGAGGTTGGTTGAGCATGACTTCCCCTTGGTGAATCTATGCTGACTACTCGTCATAACATTCTTCTCTTCCAATTGCTTGGAGATGGCATCCAGAACAAGCTGCTCCAACACCTTTCCAGGGGCAGAGGTGAGACTGAGTGGCCTGTAGTTTCCCAGATCCTCCTTCTTGAAGACCAAAGTGACATTGGCTATCCTCCAGTCTTCAGGCACCTCTCCTGTTCTCCAGGACCTTTCAAAGATGATAGAGAGCAGCTCAGAGACCATGTCTGCCAGCTCCCTTAGCACACGCGGATGCATCCCATCAGGACCCATGGATTTGTGTGCGTTGAGACCACTCAGACACTCCCAAACCACTCTCACATCTACCCTTCATTTCCCAGATCCTTTGTCCTCTTGCCAGGGGCAAGGAGTCCCGGGGGAGTGTCCTTGAAGCAGAGACTGAAGCAGAGAAAGCATTCAGTCTCTCCGCCTTCTAGGCATCTTCTGGGACCAGGACCCCCCGCCTCATTCAGCAAGGGACCCACATTATCCCTAGTCTTCCT
>NC_048926.1:36116274-36119802 GCF_011077185.1 Oxyura jamaicensis
CATTCAGCAAGGGACCCACATTATCCCTAGTCCTCGTTTTGCTGTTTACATACTTGAAAAAACCCTTCTTATTATCCTTTATCTCTTTGGCAAGCCTCATCTCTAGGTGGGCTTTATCCTTCCTCGTCGTGTCCCTGCAGGCCCTGACATCACGGCTATACTCCTGCCAAGAGGACAGGCCCTTTTTCCACATTTCATAGACCTTCCTCTTCTTTTTGATACTATCAACGAGCTCCTTGCTCACCCACGCAGGTTTCCTACCCCCCTTCCCCGATTTCCTATTCTTCAGGATGCACCGATCCTGAGCATGGAAGAAGTGCTGCTTAAATGTAGCCCAGTTCTCACAAGCACCAGTGCCCTCAAGCAGCCTAGCCCATGAGATACTCCCAAGCAGGTCCCGGAAGAGGTCAAAGTTGGCTCTTCGAAAGTCCATGGTAGCAATCCTGCTTTTAGCCTTACTTCCTCTGCCTAGTTCTATCTGGAACTCCACCACCTCATGGTCACTGCTTCCCAGGCTGCCTCCAACCTTCACATCCCTAACAAGGCCATCCCTGTTGGTAAGAACAAGGTCCAGGAGCACCCCCCGCCTCGTCAGCTCCTCCACCACCTGCATCAGAAAATTGTCTTCAACACACTGTAGGAACCGTTTGGACTGCACGTGCCTGGCCGAGTTGCTTACCCAGCAGATGTCTGGGTAATTGAAGTCCCCTGTGAGGACCAGAGCTCATGATTGTGAGGCTACTAGCAGCTGCTCATAGCAGGCCTCATTGACCTCCTCCTCCTGGTCTGGTGACCTGTAGTAGACCCCCACCACCATGTCTCCCATACCAGCCCACCCCTTAATTCTCACCCACAAGCTCTCCACTTGTCCTTCACCCTCCCCCAGGTGGAGCTAGGTACACTCTAATTGCTCCCTCACATAAAGGGCAACCCCACCCCCAGGCTTCCCCAGCCTGTCTTTCCTAAAGAGGCCATAGCCCTCCATGACAGCGTTCCAGTCATGCAAGCTGTCCCACCACGTCTCAGTGATTGCAACGAGATCGTGGCCCTGTGACCGAACACAGATCTCGAGCTCATCCTGTTTATTTCCTATGCTCCTCGCATTGGTGTACAGGCACTTTAGGGAAGCAGCAGGTGCAGTTACCCCTGGGGGGCTGCAAGAAGAAGAAACCATATGGGGCATCGGGAACACTACCTTCTCTGAGGAGCTCTCAGACAATCCTATGGGAGAGCTCAGAGGTTTTTCCCTGTCTTCAACAGTGACAGTAGTGACGACTTCCCCCAGCCCTTCTCTGCCACTTTTAGCTCTCCTCCTTTCCCCCATCAAACCTAGTTTAAAGCCCTGGTAATCAGCCCAGAGAGCTTGCTCCCCAGTACAGTTCCACCCCACTTGCTCGGTGTCTGTCCACAGCCCACATACCCGGCCTCTCAAAGGATGGCCCAAGGTCAAAATACCCAAATCCCTGATCCAGACACCACCCCCTCAGCCAGTCATTTACCTGTCCCATTCTACTCCTATCTGCATCCTAGTCACCCAGCAGGAGGACAGAGGAGAACACTACCTGCACCCCCAATCCCTTCAACAACCTCCCCAGGGATGCAAAGTCCTTTTTAATATTCCTCATTTGTCTAATAGCAGCTTCCCAGGATCCATGTCTTATGAGGAGGACACAGAAAGAAGGGAAAGAAGGAAAAGATTCTCTCTGGATCAGAGAGAAAACAAGACAAACATTTGCAAGTTAGGTATTTGAAGTGTAAGAGATATAGACGCCCACCACATCAGAGCTTCTGATGTCTAGTGATGAGTCCCGTGTAGGACTGCAAATTCCCTGGACACCGTGTTGTGTTCTGTTTGTTTGTTTGCTTGCTTGCATTTTTTTTTTTGTTGTTGTTGTTTTTTTTTTTCAGAAGTGACCTTAAAAAAGTTATTCCTCATGTGTACTTAATCATTTTTTTTCTTCCTGAGTCATGTAATTTACCTGTAATTTCATCAGGTCAGGACCATGTTTTGCTGCATTTTTGTGCAGTGTAATGAATGTTACTGCAATGTGGGTGTTAAATAGTATCAACAGCTATGTGAATTCTTAATTACATTGTCCAGTGGACCTACTGTTTGCTAAAGATTCTGATCTAGAATCCAAAGATTCTACTTTTGTTAATTGTCAGTGTATATACAAGCTGTAAGCAAGCTGATTACATTTACTCATGTGTTCTAGAACTGGTGGTGAGTCCCTTTTGAAAGACTTAGAGTGCATGAAGTTGTTCTGTAAATAAAGTTGTTGTTTTTAATCTGATCTGTAAAACTGTATCTGTTTTGTCCAAAATCACTGATATTTTCAGTTAGGTTTATATATAACCAAAACTTACATGCATTTCAGACAAAGACAGGAAAAGTACTGCATCACATATTATTTCTCCCACTGCATATTGCAGGTTATCAACTGACTTCTGCTGAATGCTTTGATCTGAGAAGCAACCGGATAGTAGCAGATCAGTACTGTCACTATTACCCTGAAAATATCAAGCCAAAGCCAAAACTTCAGGAGTGTAATTTGGATCCTTGTCCTGCAAGGTCAGTCAGCTCTAATTTTAAGAGTCCAGCTTTAAAGACTTAAAATGTATTGTACTGTAGTAGGAAAATATTTTATTGCTACTTTTTACTGTGTAATTCAGCCTACAGCGTACTTCAAATTTTTCTCGTCCTGAGGTTGTGCTGTATAGAAAAATATCTTTGTTTAGCACTTGCACTTTGCTAGGACTAGTTTGAAATTGGTTGTTTCTTCCCTACAGAATGCTTTTTCCTTCTTTAAGCATTATAAAGTGTCAGAAAACAAATTGACCATCATCAACATGACTCTTAAGTATTAGTGAGATGGAGACAAAATGTTGCTGGAAAATGTCTGTCATCACAATGAGAGGCTTTTGTTTGTTTGTTTGATTATTTTTACATTTTCTGCTTGATAAAAAGCATACTTGCAGTCATGGCAGCTTGTAAAACAGTAACACAGGAATTTGCTATAATTGGGGCTTGCACACAAGACCCCTCTCTGCTCCCCTGCCAAACATTTTCATCAGAAGATTAATAGTAAAAATCTTAAGATCACGGAGTCAGATTTCCTAGTTATAAGAGGAGGAACAAAACCACAAAAAGGACCAGTCCTTTGTTGCACTGACTGATTCCCCTGAACTTCAGGGGAAGTCAGTCTGTAACCACAAGCATTTATTTGTGTAATCTAAACCTCTTGGTCCTCTTGTGTGGCTTTGCTAAAAGACAGCTGAGGGCAGCCCAGGAAGCATGCACACAGGGATGCCTTAAAGCCATTTACTTACATGCTCCTTTGCCTCTAGAGTAGTTTTGTGCCAAGTCCGTTAAAGAGAGGTCAACCAAGTGTTACCTGAGTGTTACCTGAAAAGGCACTGTGGCCCTTCACATTACTGGAGGTTGCTATAGGAGAGAGAAAGAGAGAAAGAGAGAGAGAGAGAGAGAGAGAGAGAGAGAGAGAGAGAGAGAGAGAGAGAGAGAGAGAG
>NC_048926.1:36119902-36180248 GCF_011077185.1 Oxyura jamaicensis
GAAAGAAAATAAAGAAAATAAAATAAAATAAAATAAAATAAAATAAATAAAAAACTGTCCTAGCCGAAGAAGAGGGATGTTTTAAGGGACCTCTGGGACTCTGCCCTAATAAGGAGAGTTTCTTTCCAGACCAGGTATAATGGCTTTAGACTATGTAAGCATTATCAGAGAACAAACCTGCCCAAGCTCAAAGTGGTTTTTAACTCTTCTGTAATTCATTAAAATTCTTTGACTTTTCACAACTGGAGATAACATATCTTCAACATTGAAGATACATTTAACCAAAGAGTATGGAAATTTATGTTTCTCTCTGGTAAATGCATTTTTCATGGCAGCTCTGTTTGCAAACTATCAAAGGCAGAAATGTTAAGATACAGTTCAAAATTTGAAGTGAAAATCTCCCAGAATTAAGAAATGGAAATATCAAATCTCAAAATCTGATATTATTTCAGCGGTATTGTGCATTCTTTAACTTACATATTTTATCATGCATTTCATTAGAATGCCTTAAGGATATAATATTAAGAGTGAGCTTTACTAAGGCTTTGTAGAAAGCATTTCCTGTTGAGCATGTACTCAGAAAAGACTTTTCAACGTAGAGATTGCTTTCCCACAATGCAACTAGACCATTTTTTTCTTTAACAATGTTTTGTCAAGGTCAATATCTGGCTTCTTTTGTTCTAGTGCATTCCACAAAGAACATATATTTAATCACTCAGGCTATTTAAACATATTAATAGTTGCAATTAGAAGCTTTACTACAATAAAGAAACTTTACAATAATAAAGTTTAGTTTTTTGTTTGTTTGTTTTTCTCAAAACAAAAACCGTCTTTGATTTTTTGAAACCAATGTAAGTAAGGTAGATGGCCAGGTAGGAGACAGGTAGGAGACATAAATATGAATGTCTCAGAAAACATGATTACTGAAAGATGCAAATTAATATGCAACCTATCTTTTAGATCCTCCATGGTATGAATGAGAAAACAATTCTATGTATTTTTTTTCTGTAAAGACTAAGCTGATTTTTTTCTTTGTTTTTAAAGTCAAGTCTTTCTTTTTTTGAGTCACGTACGCAGTTTGCCTCTGGAATTTATTCTAAGAATATTTGGAATTTATTCTAAGGATATTTTCCATACTTTTCCCAATAATTTTAAATGACATGCTTAAATGTTAGGACAGAAAACTGCATGGTACATGGAGGGAAAGAGAGAAAAACTAGCTGCTGGACAGAAGTCAGGAAATAATTTTTGTTTTATATAAAACATAGCAAGGCAACGTTGTTGATATAAAGACCCTGAAGGGAAAGAGAGACATTTAGAAGCACAGCTATGCCATCCCAGGGTACAGGCAGTACCAAAAGGCTTTTTGGAAACATCTTCACAGAGTGCCAAATTGAAAATTATTATTTTCAAAAGTGTCTTTAAAAAGAATTCATGAATCAACAACACAGACAGAAAACCAGAGGAAGTCTGTGGTAATTTCTGGAATCTCGGTGCTTTTTTACAGTCAGGAAGAGGGTAGGTGAAGCAGAACAACGGGGTTGGGACTAAGAGGAGGCGTCTCAGCTCTGCAGTGTGTTTGCTGTGTGTCAGCCACTCTGCTGCTCCAGTATAAAATGAAGATGATAATTTTTTTTCCTGGCAAACCCAGTTTCAGCGAGGTATAGCTGATTAGTGGTTGCTGACTGTTCTTATGATGTGTCAGTGAAGGCCACAGAAAATAATTGTGGAAGGCCACAGTGGCATAGAATAAAGCAACCAAGGGTTGCTGTAGAAGAGGTTACATTACAATTTTCAGCAAAGAGCAGAGTGAAAGAAGAGATAAAATGAATACCAGGTCTATCGTGTAAACCACGGAATCACAGAATCATCTAGGTTGGAAGAGACCTCCAAGATCACTTTGCCCAACCTCTGAACTAACACTAACAAGTCTTCCACTAAACCGTATCACTAAGCTCTACATCTAAATGTCTTTTAAAGACCTCCAGGGATGGTGACTCAACCACTTCCCTGGGCAGCCTATTCCAATGCCTAAACAGCCTGTTCCAATGCCTAAGCAATTAGTTGTCTCTTTAGTCTTACTGCACAGAAGCTTTTTACATTATTGTGCTCATTATGGCAATAACTAGAAATATTGTTGGCATTATAATTAGCAAAAAGAAAAATCGGGGCTGAATGATTGTGGAAATAAAACCTTTTTTATTTTTATTTTATTTTATTTTGCAAACCCAGTTTTTCACATACTCAGAGGAAAAGTAGGTTACATCAACATTATCCAGTCTATCCCCTCTTCGATGTGGCAAAATCCAGCCTTTCAGGAGTTCAGTGAATTGCAAGTCTTAACTTCCAACACTTCACAGGGTGGAGAGTTTAGGGGAGGGTTTTTGTCTGTCATCAGCTGGTATCTTCTAATGAAAGGTGAAAGGATTATTTTTCTGCTTTGAGAAAAAGTCTGTTTAGACTTGACTTAACTGGATGTGCTAAACACTTACACAGATCAAATCTCACATGCTGTAAACTGAACATACCATTCCTTTTATAATTCAAAAGCATTCCTCCAAAAAGAAATTTTTAGAAAGATGTGGAAGGTTTTTATGCTACTCACCATTCCATGATACTCTCTAGAGCAACATCATTTCTCCCTCTAGATTACATCTTCATCTCTGAGGTCACGTTTCCAGCAACATTGTTCTGTGTTTTTACCAATGGGATCTATTGTTTTTGTACTGCCTATCTCTGCAACACATTAATGTGGGATTCTCTGAATCTCATAATTCTAATGATGTTTTTAACAGGACATTTCCATACTGTATAAAGACTTATAAAGGCATCTTCAGCAAAGATTCTAATTTCATGAAGCAGTTGTCTCAAAAACTTCATATTAATAAGCTTGTAACATGTGGGATTCTTTTTATCGCTTTGCAGTAAATGCCAGTCTGATCTGCACAGGCATAAATCCTAGTATTTGCCCAGAACACTGTCTGTAAACCTACTACCAGAAATAATGTTAGTGCCTCTGGAAAAAAAAATAAAAAATTAAGTTAAAATTTAAAAAAAAAAAAAAAAAAAAGGCAAAAATCCCTAGCTCAAGCAAAACTTTACACCCAAAGATTTAAAAGATTTCTCAAACATGAATAGCTTGTGTAGTCCTGCAGCAAAACTGTGAACTCCCTTTCCTCCCATTAAAGTTTTTCTTTTGACATTCTCACTTAACTATCACAGAACATTCTTACTTAACACCACCCCTAGCTGGTGCCAGAGGCAAGCCTAAGCAAAAAGAAACTTAAATTTAAATAAAATTTTACTTTTTTATTGATAATTTTTAGGTGATCTAACAGGAGCAATGCAGTATAAGTCAAAGCACAGAAAAGTCTAGGATATTAATCCAGAGGATTGAGAAATCCCTTCATAGCATAAATCATCAGTGATCCTAAGGTCCTATACACTTAGTAAATTGAAAGTATATTCAGTTTATTGGGCAAAAGTGTGCGTGATAACTTTTATACACTTCATTCAAGAGAAAAAGAAATAGCAATGAGTAAATATGTATGATTAAAAAGGCAACACTAAGTATCCTTTTAATCAGTAACAGAAGTCTTACTTCATTACAAATCGGCAGCTGAAGCAGAAAATTGCCAATTGTATAATTTTTAGCTTGTTATCAACTTTTCTAACGGTATTAAAGTAGACAGCAATTAAGACACAAGTATTGCATCAGTGCAGTGTTCCTATTTTCAATACATTATTTCTGGAAAATTAATGAAACCAGAGTGCTGGTATGTTTCTTAAAAGATAGGCAGCAGTCTATGATTTACACAGTAGCAGCCATAGATCTGCAATGATGAGAGGGGTCTGAGACGTAATGACTCATTTATTGTTATTGCCCTCATGTGAGACATATGAAAGATTTTATTTTTGTTTTGAATACTCTTTCACATAAAATATCCCACATTTACTGCAGATACTGGGCTTCTTGACAACATCCCAGCTTTTTGTATGGATGTAAGACACTGGTCATGACAATGCCCTTTCCAGATCTTTGCCTCTGGCAAATGGTCAGTTCTGTGGATTTGCATTCTTACTTAAATTCTTAATTTGTTACAGGGAAAGACTTTCTGTCTTGCAGTTTTGTCTGAACTTTGGTTGCCTTTAATTGCTGGATCTGGTCTGAATTTTCACAGCCTATCACATACATATGAAAGTTCCTAAAAACAGAGAGGCTCATCAGCTAGAGACAGCAGTTCCATGGGGAGAAAAAAGCCTTTTGCACCAGCATGGCTGAATTTGTATGTGCTAGAACCTAATACCAATAGATAGTGGTATTAGCAAAAAGTATGCTGCCTGTAAATGAGAGCACAGTCAACATCAGTCATTCCGTTTATAAATGTAAAGGGTGATATTTTGACAAGATAAAAAACTACAGAGGTACTACCTAAGCTGCTGGAGCCAAAGTCATGCATTATGTACAAGAAATGGGGAAGAATTTTCGTATGCAAAAAACAGTTTAAAGCAGCAGGAAAGGAATCATTTGGTAAGTCTTTGGGAAGACTAAATTGGAACCAGTGATATGTCAAGTAGAAATGGCAGCATATATGTCTCTAGATACAGATGTAGCTGAAGAATGAGCTGACAGCATTGGCAATGTTTTGATAGTTTTAACTAGGGTCAATTGAGTGCAAGAGTTGAGTAAAGATGAGTTGCAGGTACTCCTAATGCCTAAAGAAGTAATTTTATTCTCAAGACAAATAAGCAAAAGCTAGAATTACTGGGTAGGGCAAAAGGCATTTAAATTAAGCTAGAAAATAATTTTGTCAGAACAGGTAGGGAGGGTGGGCCAGGAAGCATCTATCAGAGCATTAAAACACATGAATAGCAGAGCAAATTCAGGGGATAATTTATATTAAAGAAAAACACAAATGCAAAAACAAGCTGTCAGGATGCATCAGATAACAAACCACAAAGTGGGAAAATAGGTCTTGTACTATAATAGGTATCAAATACAGATTTCTGTCTGTCCAACATGAAGTTATAGGAAAACAATCTATTTTTGTTAAGTCCTAGGAGATCTGAACTGCAGCAAGTGGTAAAATAGTCATTAAAAGGCATTTACAGTGGATATCGCATTGTTAATAAAACAATTTTCTCTTCTTGTATCAATCATTCTTTATCCATACCACCATAAAATATTAAACAGAATGTAAAAGGGAGAAATTTTTCAGAAACATTACAGTCGTGCTACAAGAAGGAAGCATTTTCGCTGCTTCCAATTGATAACACTTATTTCAAGTTCTGAAAAGAAATTAGCCTTTAGCAACCTATGGTAGTGATAAGTAAACTCTATGGTTTTTAGAATTTCAAGTCTATATACCATGAAGACTTTTATCATCAGATGAGATACTGTGCTGAACAGACATATTGTCTAAAGTGTGATGTTTCTAGAGGCTGACATAGAAGTATAGCTTTCTCAGCAATCCTTCATAAATTTAAGTAGGTTGTTTACGTATCAGCTGAGTCCATTTAAAAATGTTTAGGTAGTGAACATTGGCTTTCACCAATCTACCAAATGCTAAGAATACATAAAAACCTTAAAGACAAAATACATGGTAGTTCTTCAAGTTCCACATGGATTGGGTGTAATATCATAAACTAATCATAAAATGATCTATACCTAAAGGATTAAGCACAGAGATGAAGAAAATAAAAATGGAATTCATACTGGCTGAGAATTACAGTACACACTACCTGCAAAAGTAGGCATTCAAAAATGGGTATTGTCAGTAACTAAGGCTAGTAGATGTCATCAACCCTAGCTCTAAATTGAAATAGTGGTAATTTTACAGAGTAACACATGAAAAATCTTAACAGGTACCAACCATACTGTTAAGTGTCTCGATACCTGTTTCTCAGGGCAGAAAGTGATCTTGTAGCAAAAGGTGATAACGTCACACTGTGGTATTTTCACTGAGCACTGTGCAAGGAGGGTGCAATGTCACACACCGTAGTGCCAGGATTTGTAGTGTTAAATTGGAGACTTTTTCACAAGCCTGTCCAGTGATAATCACAATTCTCTGGGAGTGTCTGGCTTGGATGCTAAACCCATGTCTTATATGATTAATTTCTTCAGGTCTTCCAAGTGTTCCCTTCCACTTCATGAATTATCTGTCCACATCCAGCTTACCTCTTTCAACTTTTTATTATTATCTACAAATTGCTGTTAATATCATAAGCACACTTCAGGCTGTTCCTTAGATGGTATAGCCGCTGCTCTAATCATTGATTCTCAAGTCTAGTACATTTCAGCAAATGCCTAAACCTTCAGTGTATGAGTCCCCATCAGGAAGAAGGAGTATAGCTCCAGCCAACGGGGAGTGCGGTCAGCCCTGCTCAGACCCCCATGCCTGGTTCAGCTCAGCGGGCTCCTGACCCAAGAGCTGTGGGCATGCAGGAGAGGGAGACAGGAAGGGCATACATGCTGTCCAAGAGAGAATCATCCAGGGAGCTACAGGAGAAAGGCGACTGAGCCTGCCGTTTGTGCTAAGGGGGTAGCTTGAGGAGGAGATGGAGCTATGGAGGAAGACAACACTGAACACAACTTTCAAGGAAAGCCACTGCAGGCACCCGTCCCAGAAGAAAGCCAAATGTTTGAAGAGATGGCAGACCTGGCTGCTGCACACCCACTTCTGGCATGTGGAGTTCCCTTTCCAGCTGGACATATGCCTTGGAAGAGCAATTGTACTGAAGCTGCCAGCACTCAGGGGGAAAACAAAAAAATCTGCAGAGTATGTGACACAACTTGTAGGTCGGAGAGACATGAGAGATTTCAGGCATGAGAGACACAACATGTCTTCAAAATTGCTTCATGCTCCTGCTCCTGCCAGAGCAGGTTTTTTCTGGGTGTTGTGTGAATTAGTCCTGTCTGCTACTCCCACATCAGCCAGAAATTTCAGTATAGTAGGAGAACTATTATTTGCTCTGCTCATTTAGCACATTATACTCTTCACATTGTTTGAGTAATGAACAGCGATCGAATCCTGTATCCTAGATCTCTTCTGTATTTTTGCAGGATTATGATGGATTGATAGGCTCATGGAATTTAAGCCACTTTGTCCACTTTAAAAATACATGATTCACCAAAGTCGTATGTGAGAGCACTTTTTCTTTTTTTATAGTCCACTTAGATCTCTTTTTTTTGTGTGTGCAAACAAACAAAACCAATAAGATTAGCTAATAAAAATCCAGTTGCCATTAATGGTACTGTTCTGTTGTATCTTCAAGTTGATGTTTAAAGTCATAAATTTAAATTTTGTGTATTAACGTGAGAGTCTTTTTCTTTATTTTGACCATGGGGCTTACTTTGCTGGGGCTTACCTTACCTCATCATCTTGCAGTAGTAGTATGAGAGCCTTTGGCAGCCTCTCACATGCACAAGGACAGTGTCAATAATCCTTTGGAGCTTTATAGCATTTACAGAAATGCAATTTATGTATGCAGAATTCTTTGAGGGTCAAGCCTTTCCAATGACAATATTAATTTAGTGCTTTGTAAATGTTACTTAATCTTCACAACAGTGTTTGTACGTAGTACAGTTATTTCCACTGGAATGACCTTGGATATTATGCATTCTAATGCATGTAGACCTGGATTATACATACAGGCTATGTTTATTAGAAATAAAACATTTCTCACTGTAATGAGAGAGAAGTGTTTTGAAAGCTTTCTTTCTAAGGCAGTAGATGCTTTTATAGTATAATTATTGCATTTCTGAACTTGGTATATTAATCATTTTTCCAACCAGCAAGCTGATGAGCTGGAAAGTGCAAGAGGCTTCAGAGTGCTCAGAGAACTCAGCAAGAGTGGTAGGGCAGTCATGGAAACAGCAGAGATTCCCGAAAGTATATATAAAAAAATAATAATAATAAATCTATTTCTCAAACCTTTGAAGGCATTTACCAGTCAGTCTAAGTCTGAAAAAACTTTCTCGCTGGCCATTGCGTAAGTAACATATTTGTCATTTCCAAAGTTTCCCAATGTCAGATCTGTCTGCCCTAGATTTTCAGTTTTTGTGGAGATGGGCAGCTCTCTCTAGATACAAATACCTAGTAGACCAGCACAGAGGGTTCCCGTGACTGCAAAGGTTGCTAACCTGAGAAGGAGCCGTCCTTATCTCATCACACACTCCCAGGGCTTCTGCATCTTTCTGTGCTTTAGCTGGAAAATTCCAGTACACTGACCTAATGCTGACTCTTCACTGTGAAAACACAATGGGATCCATTCTCCTATCACAGCCAAATTGCCCATAAAAACCCTGTTGACTGAAAGAAGACTTAGCATGTCAAGTCTCCTTTGAATGCTTAGACCACTTTTCAGGGAATTGTTTTGAGGATGGAGAGTACTTTCTCCCTTCCCCCTCCTTTGCTCTCTCCTCCTTACAGAAATGCACAGCAACATACATATCATCTCTTTTCTATATAAGGCTCTCAAACACCACCCTCATTCTTTTCAGCTAGTTTCTCTCATTCTTACTTGCACAGGGACGTGCTCTCTATTCTACTACAAGTGGCATTCACTCAGATAGTTCTGTCCACCTGCACCAAGTCCCCTGTGGCACACTGGCTCTGATGAAGCTGATACATGAGGTGCTCTGGGATCATATTTCACATTAATAGACATATAATAATAATTGGGAGAGGATGTGGGAAGAGATTTACTCTGCCAGAATCTATTAAAAATGCAGTCAAAGTATGAAGTTCCAGGCTAGCAATTCAGTGAGTCCTTGGAGTTGCCAATATGTCAAGTGATATCCATCTCACACATTGTGGGCACGATAATGGTTCAGATAATTACTAATTTTGATCTATACTATTGCCTGTTATAATTGATGTTATATGCTTTAGATGTTATGCTAATTTTAGCTAACGAAGCCAATCAGTCATGTCAGGACCAAAGAAAAAAAAAAAAAAAAAAAAAAAAAGCAATCCCTGACATGTTACTCTTCTCTCTAGTTCCTTCTGGCTTCCAGTAAAGCTCAGATAAAGAAACAGGTTCTGAAGATGAATGAAATGCAACAGATTTAAAGCAGAGAGACATGAATTGCAGATTTGTTTACTTGCACTATGGTATTCTCAGTTTCTAATCCCAGACCCGCTAAAAGCAGACATTTTATCTGAAGGGCAGAAACAACCATATAGTAGCTAAAAAAAGGGTTTAATCTAGAGCTCTCTGAAATGGAGAGTTCTCCTATTATCCTTAGTGACTTTGGATCCAAATTCTAATAAAGTATTACATGTAGATTTTTTTTCTTTATGCAGATAGTCATCTTAGAAATTTAAGTAATATTTTAACAGTTCATTTGGATCATTTGTATTAATAGGTTGGTTCTTAGTCAAAGAATAGTATCTTCATAAAAATAAAGTAGTAATTGGTGTTTTGATCTTTGAATGCCTTGGAAACTGTTGGATGAAAGCAAAAGTTTTAAATGTGAAACTTAGGTAAAATATCTTCTTTGTTGTGTTTTATATAGAGAGAGATATATATAATATTCTGAAAAAAAAAAAAAAAAAAAAAAAAGTTGTATAATGTAATCATTTAGTGTTTATTTTATTATGTGTACCTTCTACTCAGAGGGTTGGCATTATTGTTCCTAACAGTGATGGATACAAGCAGATCATGCCCTATGACCTCTACCATCCCCTCCCTCGGTATGTAAAAGAATCAACTAGACGCTAGGATTAACTAATACATTTATGTCTTTTTTAGTCTTCTCTGTATTTCTGCTTTGCTCTCAAATCAAGATAACAGATGATTCTTTCCTCTTGCTCTGAACTACTGCATATTAACCTGCAGATGTTCAAGCACTAACCTGTTATAAATTCTATTGCTGCTGAGCTGAAACAGTATTCTAGCTGAAGCAGTAATGTAGCTTTATTAAGTGTGTGGTCCCTTTCTTTCTCTCTCTCTCCTCACCCATCCCCACCCTACCCATCCCTCCATCTTCTTTCTCACCTTTTCTTTTCCCTCCCTTTATTCATCTCTGAACAGGACTGTGATCCATGGATTTGCAATGAACCATCAGACCTCTCTCTCTGACAGTGCTGTTTCCTGCATGCTTATAAATTGTGAAATTTTCATTTTAGACAGCATGTGTGATATGTCCTGATCCAGCAAACCAGTGCTAATGCCTTCCCAGGGGCATTAATCCATTGGCTCCTCTGAGAACTCAGAGATCAGGGATGGGAATAAGGTCAAGGCCTGGTTTATGCTATTTAATATCTCACGATTAAAATGTCTTTAATGTAAGATGTGAGATTCTTATGAAAATAATTACCCAAGAAATTACTTTTAAAGCACTTAATAAGGCTCTTGATAAAAATGCTGAAGGAGAATAACCTGTTGGGTTTGAAACACTGCCTGGACATGCAATGGTATTCTGCTTTGTTTTTTCCTTCATTAATTTATTGTGTTCCATAGTATCATGCCACAGGAAAAACAAAATAGCCTCCCTAGTAACATGTTAGTCTCAGTTTGGTGCAGTCATATTCAGACCACAGCAAGAGCTAATGGAAGACACGGCCACAGATCAGTTCTCTCAGAGACAGAGGCAGTAGACACTGAACAGAATATGAGGCTGGCACAAGAGAGGGCTAAGCCAGAAGGACAAAATGTGTCTTTCTTCCCAACTTGCAGAGTTTAGGAAAAATAATTAAAAAAAATAATCCCCCAAACCAACCAACTGAACACACACACACACAAAAGTACTTGTCTGATAGTGGCACCTAATATCAGGGGCAGAGGAGAATGACAAATACTCCTGGAGAGACAGAGACAAAATTTGGGAAAGTGTTTTCGCAAGATTTCCCTATTGCTCCCTCTGCCTTGAATTTTCTTATGAAGGAAAGGTACAGTTCAGTAGATACAGTGCTTACTTTAATGCATTACCACTTCCTCTCACAAATCCTCAGCGTTGCACCCTTTGTAACTCAGAAGGAACTGTGACTCCCTCTTGAAGAGCTGTACGGCAGAGAAAACTTTCACCTTTCTGCCTTACACTAATTTAAAACCTAAAGACCAATGCATGCCTAGATTTAAGCTGATTTGTATTGCAAAAGTTGTGCAAGGCATCCAGCAGCCTGTCCCAATGACTCCATGGAATTCCAGCTACAGAGCTCCTATGCCTAGCTCAGGCTGGTGGCAGGAGTTTCTGCTGCTTCCAAATTTCAGTTTGAGACCTCTTAATTTAGATTTTCGGTATTTAGAAACCTTAGCTGGGAAACTTGTCCAGAAGAGCCTCAGTTAACACATTTGAATTAAAAACGTTGTCCAGTTACCCATTTCTGACATACGGAACTCATGCAGAACACATGATGATGGATAAGACATGGTGTAAAAGTGGTTTCACCACTTCTTTGTGGTAAGTCATAGAATTAGTCAGTGGATTTACCATTCATAAACAGTTATTAATATAAACCATTTCACACAGGGTTTTGCTGCACTTTTAACCATTAACCAACTGTGGGTAGTGCTTAAATGTGCTGGAGCTGGTCAGAATAAGTGGGGCTGATATGATGAAAAGTCAGAGAGAAAGATAATTCTTTTTCATTTTGTTTAACAATTTTGGTGATCCTTTATGGGTTGCTTAAACATAATTCCTTTGTTGTGATTAGGAAGAAAAATGTCAAAAAATGGAAAATTGTGACCAAAATTGATCTTTCAAATATTATTTCAAATTTCCTTGTCAAAAGGAATAGCCACATTCATGGCTATCATGGCAGTGGTCCTGTGTCCTCTCTGTGATAGTGGTTGGAATATGAGAGAGGAAATACCAGCCTGTATGCAAACAGACATAAACACATGTAAAATGATACATACATTAATGTATACGCATCATTGAAAAAAAAAAAAAAAAAAAAAAGAGAGATTGTAAAGATTGTTCTCATAAGTATGCATGATTTTTCAGAATATGCACATTGTTCTGGAAATTTCTCATTACATTTTCAAATGGCACCTGTTGAGAAAAGATGATTTCTGAATTCCTCCCACTGTCTCAGATATAAAGAAACAAGGCCTATGTGGTCTATACCATGTAACCTGTCAGTATAGCCTCCTCTTCTCTTGTTTTGTAATTTCCACTAATATATATATATTTTCCTCAAATCAGTTGTTTCACACACACACACACAAAAAAACACACTTCTTTTTCCCTGTATATTCTAGCAAAAGGAACGTCAAAAGTTCGGGAGCCTACTCAACCTCTAGCAATCTGTAACAAAGATTTCTCAGAATTTGACAAGTTGTGGAGATACGATATTCCTATCAATTAAATAAAAGGAATCAATTTTAAAGTATTTTGAGTTTCTGAGGTAGTAGTTATGGGTTTAATGGAGAGAGGAGGTTTCACATTACTAGTCTGTGACTTAAAGATAGCACCCATTGGTGTCCTTCATTGTTACCACTATTTATAAAAACATGTATGTGCGATTTTTGCTGACAATAACCAGAAAAAAAAAAAAAAAAAAAAAAAAAAAAAAAAAACCCCGCCGTTAACAGTTTATGCATTTGGGGGGCTGTGATGGGGGCAGCAAGGGTTCCTTTTCCTGACACCTCTCTGTTACATTTTGCTTTTTCCCAGATGGGAAAGTACACCCTGGACTGCCTGTTCCTCCTCCTGTGGAGGCGGCATTCAAAGCCGCAGTGTCTCATGTGTGGAAGAAGACATTCAAGGGCATATTAGCCCTGTGGAAGAATGGAAATGCATGTATACTCCGAAGATGCCTGTTGTCCAACCTTGCAATATATTTGACTGCCCAAAGTGGCTTGCTCAGGAGTGGTCACCGGTAATGAGTTTTGCTTTGATGGTTTTGTATTTACTGTAGTAAGAATACATCTTAAAATCAGAGAATGCTAATAGCTGAGTAAGCATGCTGAATTAGTGACTTTCATTATTTTCCTTCCTCATTACCATGACTTCTCTTTCAATGATGCTATTTGTCTATCTACAAAGTAAATACTGAGGTCTAGTGGGTTAATAGGATTAGTGTGATTAAGGAGAATGATGGAAAAATAAATCAGATTTGTAATACTGATTTGTGATCCTCTACTAACAATAGACTGAGAACATGAATGAAAAGCACAAAACAAAAGCAGTAAGCTGTTTGTGAACATGACATCCTGATCTCCAAATTGGAGAGAGATGAATTTGAAGGGTGGGCCATTCAGTGGATAAGAAATTGGCTGGATGATTGCACCCACAGAGTGGTGGTCAATGGCTCTATGTCCAGGTGGAGGATGGTGACAAGTGGTGTACCTCAGGGGTCTGTATTGGGACAGGTACTGTCTAATATCTTTATCAATGACGTAGTGGGATTGAGCGCACCCTCTACAAGTTTACAGACAACACCAAGCTGAGTGGTGCAGTCGATACAACAGAAGGAAGGAAAGCCATTCAAAGGGACCTGGACAGGCTGGAGAAGTGTGCCCATGTGAACTACATGAGGTTCAACAAGTCCAAGTGCAAGGAGCTGCACCTGGGTCGGGGCAATCCCAGACATGAACACAGACTGGGAGAAGAATTCACTGAGAGCAGCCCTGCAGAGAAGGACTTGGGGGTCCAGGTGGATGAAAGGCTCGACATGAGCCAGCAGTACATGCTTGCAGCTCAGAAGGCCAACTGCATCCTGGGCTGCATCAACTGAGGGGTGGGCAGCAGGTGGAGGGAGGTGATTGTTCCCCTCTGCTCTGCCCTTGTGAGACCCCAGTTGGAGTGCTGCATCTAGGTCTGGGGCCCCCAGCACATGAAGGATGTTGATCTTTTAGAGCAGGTCCAGAGGAGTGCCACGGAGATGATCAGAGGGCTGGAACACCTCTCTTATGAAGAGAGCTGGGACTGTTCAGCCTGAAGAAGAGAAGGCTCCAGGGAGACCTCATTGTAGATTTTCAATACTTAAAGAGAGCTTATAAAAAAGATGGAGAGGGAGGTGAAAACATGATGTACTTTACCATAAATAAATAATAAATAAATAAACAAAGACTTAATTGTCTGAGGGAAGAAAGCCTGAATAATTTCCCCTTCTGTTTGGTGCCATGTTTCAAAATAGCTGTGTCAACCCCTGTTAACCCATAAGCTCCAATACTTTGTCCAAGAAACGCAGAGTGGATCCAGATGAAGTTGACAGGTTGTTACTGAGCAAATCCAATCTGGGATGGATGGCCACAAGCCAAGTGGCCAGTGCTGAGAGCCCACCCCCGCAACCACGCTCTTCCGACAAAAAACACAACACACCGGCGGGGGGGTTCCAGGGGCTAAATGTCTAAACCAAATAAATGTGCAGAACACAAAGGCTAATATATATGCCAATTTTATGCCTTATCCATAACTACTAAATATTATGAATAATTTATGATCAGGGTTGAGTGTTTCTGCATCATGTTTTGACCTCTGCTGTACATGTGCTTCTGTTGCGCATTCCCTTTTTACTTGTCACACTCATGGCCTACCGCAATAATTGCCTCATTCCTCCTTTTATTTCCTTTTTCCAGTGCACTGTGACCTGTGGGCAGGGGCTCAGATACCGTGTGGTTCTTTGCATTGATCACAGAGGGATGCATACAGGAGGCTGTAGCTCTAAAACAAAGCCGCACATAAAAGAAGAATGCATTGTACCCACTCCTTGCTACAAACCCAAAGGTAATGAAAGATTCTCATAAATTCTTCAATGTTTTTCCATGTTGAGCAATTGTTTTGTCATTAGTAGCACTGTTTCCACCTGTACTGAATTTTGAATTTGCACATTTAAGGCCTGCCATTCCTGTTCCAGTTTGCCTGCTAGCCAGGTAGAGTGAATGCTGGCTCTTCATTCTTATAAGGTCTAGGGTTTTGTTAATTTGTGATCCAGCAAGCAAAAATACATGTAAATTTGACCACAGTGTAAGCAGTTTAAACCACATAACAAAGCTAAATTTGCCCTATATTCTAAATGAATTAAATATGTAAATAACATTCAAATCAGATAAATGTAGCTATAATTTTAAAGAGCCTGTTCACAACTTGGATGCTTGAATCAGACAGAAGCAAGCATTGTGTATTGCACCATGAAGTTCCTTTTACTATCAAGGCTGCAAAAATACTTGAAGCATCTTTATACGAGGGGGACTCACAATTAGTATGGTTTCTTGACTTGGGCCCCATAAAGAGTAAGAATGGGGTAAATTCCACACAGTTTATTGAGAGAAGGACAAATTTATCCAGCCCTTTGGGTGTTCTTATGGGATAGAAGTCCCATTAGTCCTGGAGACTAGGTAAATGGGCAATGGCCAGTAGCACCAGTCACAAGAATTTGTTTCCACATGTATATCAGTGTGTGTGTGTTTGTATGTACGTATATCTCTATTGATGAAACTTTTTGTGTCTGTAGCTTCAGTAATTTATGGTAATTTCTGGGCTCCAGCAATGTAGTTGAATTTAATTAGAAACTTAAACTCAATCATAAGGAAAAATCAATCCCTTCTGACAAATGAATTGCTATCTTGGTCTGTGTTAAGAACCCTTATTATAAAGTGACCTGTGACTTCATACTGATCGAAGGTGGAAGAGTGAAATTTGGAATTTTAGTTTCTGTGTTCACTGGCCTGTATCAGACAAGCTTGTCAAGCTGCAAAGTTTCAGTCCGTCTGGAACATGGGAATTCACTTCATCTACCAGCCACCCAGCAGCTAAACCCAGAGGCAGGGCCTCAGGGCAGTAATGGGTGTGTTTACACTGCACACTGCTAGACAACATGACCTCAGTCTGTCCAGGTTCCAGGATGAATAAAAGGCTCTTGCTGGCTGCGCTAGAATGACTCTGAGATGCAGTGGGCTTAGGCTCAGCCAAACAGCTACATTTATGGGGCTTTATCTGTTTATAAAGTTCAGATCCCAAGTAAAGCAAACTCCTGTTTGCCTGCAGCATGTAGTGTAAGCAAAATGCAGTAGGACGCCAAAAATCAGGTGGTGTATACCACCCACAACTGACTTCTGCCTATGGAACCTGGGAAAAGCTGCAAGACCAGCTAGGAAAGCTATACTTGCCTGCATCAAGACTCTTCCAATGGGATTTGTCTGGGAACAAATGGCTGCTGTACATGGCTGCTTTCTGGAAGCAGACTCTTGCAACAGAGTGGCATCTTTAACCTAGATGAATTCTTGTGCTGCACCTTGTAGTACATATATCATTAGTATCCACTTGTAGGTGGTTATTTCTTTCTTCCATCTTCTCCCATGGG
Organism: Oxyura jamaicensis; assembly: GCF_011077185.1. Classification (NCBI taxonomy): domain Eukaryota; kingdom Metazoa; phylum Chordata; class Aves; order Anseriformes; family Anatidae; genus Oxyura; species Oxyura jamaicensis. The sequence continues at coordinate 36,136,159 of NC_048926.1, forward strand.
ATGGAAGGCTGTATGTGAAGAATACTGTTTTGATTGGATTAATTTTACTCTTCATCTTGGTTCTGCAATTCTCTCTCAGTTCTTCCTCTATAATGAAGGTGGTAATGTTTCAAAACCCATGTAACTGAAGGTTATATCATGCTTTCAGAAGAGAACTGGACCAGACATTCTCCAGAGGTCTCTTCCAATCCAAATTATTCCACTTATATGATGGAAGCTTGTAATTTTTATGTCATGAGTCTAGCATTATAAATTTAAAGCAGTGGTTGTAGCAAAGTACCTCACTTCTGTTGAATGTTTTAATCTTAGCGTGTTTTTTTCCTTCTGGAGTTGGATTAAAATAAAGCAGGAAAACATTCCTAGCTGATTAAAATATCAAGACAAAAACTGTGGAATACACTTTCACTTTAATGCATTGTGCTAAAGAAAATCAAAATGCAAATAGTTTATGTTATTTATTTCATTTTAGTTTATTCAAGCACTCTGTCTTACACCAATAACGGGAAAAGGTAGGATAACCCTGGATTAAGAAATTGTTTTCAAGTGTTTTTTCACTGGAACTCTCTTATAAAAACATAGATTTTACCTTAATCTCCAAATTTAAAATGTCTTCAGTAGCTTATGTTAGGAGTGGTTTTCATATTTTTTTTATTTTTTTTTTTTGTCTAAGCACGCTGTATAACATCAACATTTCTGATCCTCCAAATCATTTCACCATGTAGATTATAATTGACTTTACCTGTCTCTCCTGTTGAATACACGCCTCTAAAAAAAAAGAAATCTTATTTAAAAAGTCACATAACAGACGACTGTACATGAGAGCCTTTGCTTTTTACAAGCACTTGCATCCAAGGAAAAAAAAAAGTGTAGAAGCAAGATCTGGCTTTCCAAAACCCATAAAACAAGCTGCAATGCATATAAATAGAAATATCTCCTACATTTTTTGGATAACAAAAACAGTAAAATATAGATTAAACTAAGAGCTGTGCTGGCAAATATTCATCTTCAAATGGCACTAATAAATATGTTAGAGTAAGAAGTTGGCAAGCTATTTCTGGGAGACAGGCATAGTTACTATATTACTGTCCCTTTTTTCCCTGGTTAATATATTGTTCCAAGAAAAGCTGCAGTAGCTGTGAAATCAAATTGTAAATTATTGTTCCTCAATGATACATCTAAATGTTTGGAAATTTCATGTGCATATATGAAAAGGTCATTCTTATTCACAACAAAGTTACAGAAAATTCTCAAATATTCTGAATGACATTAATCTGCTCCTATTGGCAAATAAGTATCTACACATCATCAAAACTTGAAAGGCTTACATGGCTTCCGTGAATGGCAAATAAGCCTAGCCCTTGTTCTCCTCAGTGGTCTGAGTTTCATTCTGTTTTATTTGTGTTTTTATCCTGATCCTGGCCCAAAACATTTTTGTTAAAATGCAAAGCTCATTTTCAAATTATGGTGCCAAATTTGCTCTTACTTTATACTCCTGTAGAGCTAAAACAGCTCCACTGCCTTCAGCTGAAATGCTCTACTTTGACTCTGCATAAGAGTGGAATTTGGCTCAAAAAATGGAATGGCCCTGCACTCACCAGAACAGAGCAACTCTTTATGTTGTGAGTGTATCCTAGAGGGGAGGAAAAGCAGCTCCACTGTTTTCCATCAGAAATGACAGAAAAGTATCAAGCTCGTTTTTTAAATCCACATAGCTGATGAACTGATAAAGTTGAAAAGTATAGCTTGACCATTTCATTACAGTTTCTCAGGGTTTTGTGGTATCACTCATCAAATCAGGATTTTCTTGCTTTTTGTAATATATCAAAAACAAGATTCATGTGTCTTCTGAAGTTCTAAAATTCAAGAGTGAGCACAAGGAGTTTATATGCATTTTGCCTTCACAGCTTTCAATGGAGGGTCATTACACTTGATAGTCTGACTCCAAAAAAATACTTTTAAATGTGCCTAGTTTTGTAGCCCAGTTGCATGTTCTGAAATGTGACTTAATTCACCTTAGAACACCATAGAGTTTTTAGCTGCAATAATAAATTATCTGGTCATATAATTAATCTTGTGAGCTTTATAATCCAGGTCACAACTCCATAATTAGAACTCCATAATTTTATCCCTTGTCCCCTTTCTCTTTTGCTCAGCCTCCATGTGAACGAAGGCACACATAAGGCTTACTCAGTGAGAGAGAAGATGCAGGCACACATAAGAGCATTGCTGCTTGATTTCTGTTTTGATGTTCTTGTGTTTGTTCTGTAGAGAAACTTCCTGTGGAAGCAAAGTTGCCATGGTACAAACAGGCTCAAGAGCTGGAAGAAGGAGCAGTAGTGTCTGAAGAACCATCGTAAGTCTTAAAAAAATTGTTCAAAACAGTTCCTTGTGAGATGAGGATCTGGAGCTTATACTGAACTGACATGGTAGAAATTAGTGCACTTAAGGTTGTGTAACATTTAAGTATGAACAGGCACAGTTTAAGAGGACAAATGCAGACCGAATTTGAATAAATATATGCATGTTTTATTTAAGGTAATTTACAGTAATATTATAGTGTGAGTCTGTCTACATAAAGTAGTTATATGATCCACAACATCATTGTGTCTCAGCACTTCAGCACCTTTATCATCACAATAGACCTGTGAAATAAGAGGTAAAGTATAGAGCAGCCAGTGAGGATCCCCACCCCCACCCTACCCCCCAGGAACAGTGTAGTAGCAGCAAATGAAATGAATTAATTCTAACATAAAATAAATTAAAACCTCAGCCCTATGGTTTGGATTGCTTTATCGAAATTACTTTGTAATTTTGAATTACTTTGTAATTCCATGCATTTTTCCCAACCTTTTTTCCTAGCCACTTAATGGCCCTTGCCTAGCCACCTTTGCAAGAGTGATCTCAGTCAGCACCTTGTAACCCATTTGTAACGCAACTCTTCCTTCTGCCATGGAACCTCTTGGATGGCAGATTTGCCTATGTATATATGTTCACAATCCCCTTGCATGCCCTAGGCTGCCTGAAATAATGTAAACTACATTTCTCCTCTTTGGTATATAGAATTAATTTGTTCTGTCCCTGTTTTTTTTCTTTTTCTTTTTCCTATTCGTTTTCTGTTTTCTATATTTTGAGTCAGAATTACATGGAGAGCATAAAATAGTAACAGTTAGTGCAGAAGAGAGAATGAAGCCTACAATAAAAAAATGGAATAGAATATTTCCATAGGAGCTGATAGATGTCTTTTTAACATATCAGTAAGAAAATCTAATTGAGGGAATCTGAACTGGTGTACCAAATTCATGACATGGTGCTGTTGAAGATACGATTTAGCAGTTTCCACATGCACTCCACTTCATTAACAGCAGAAATGCAGGAGAAAATTTAAGTGACCTAAAAAACTCTCAGAAATTCCTTTAGAATGGTGTTTTATTGTACGTTATGAATAATTAATCATCCTTAGCCTAATAAAATAGCAATGAAAAGGGCACTGCAGTAAGAATGGCATATCATATAAGCCATTAGCAATGAGACTGAGAAATTACAAAAACTATTCTGATTACATTTCAGATTTTTTATCCTGGAACTATGAAAAATGAGTGCTATAACTGTAACTTGTGTTCATAGTTTAATCAGTATCAGTTCCTCATGGCTGAGCACATGGTATTTTAGTTGCAACTGCAACTGTGTATTGGACTAATAAATATTATTCATTATACAATAGTATTGTAATTTTGGCACAGATTCAATTCTTCTGCATTTAATTTGTGTGCAACTGGAACGTTGAAATAGAGTAAGAGATATACATAAAGCACCCTCCGAATAATAAATATATTAATCCATCTGTCAAGTGTACATAAATACATACATGTATATACATACATGCATTTATATATACATATTTATACAACTGCACATATTCATATGTATATATATATATATTAATAGCAGCTATAGCATATAATGTTTTACTGTTTCCAGAGTAAACTTCGTAAGTTGATTCATTCACAAGCAAAGTCTAGAAAATTCTATATTTCTGAATGTTTGCTTGTGGTTTGCTGCACTATAGTAAACCACTTAACTAAATGTGCATTTAGTAAACTGCAGTTAACTTATGAAGGCATAAATAAAAATATGTATTGCCAGGAATTTTACCAAATAGAATCATGATGATATGTGGTCATATTTGGAAAAAAATTGCAGCAATTTCATACAGTGCCAAAGTTTTAGATACATTTTTTTGAAGACTGTTGTCAGTACTGTAGAAAAAGAGGGCAGTGATATTTTATATGGCTGTATGTAGCTTTAAATATTAGCAAGAAGGGAATTGTATAGAATAAACATATGCATTTTAATAAAATATTCTAGAAAAGCTTATGTATGTATTACTTGTGGTGCTCTAACAGGGAAGGAAAAAGGAGTTCAAGAATTTTAAATAGTTTTAATTGCATCTATGACATCTACTTACTTTACAGTTTTATTGTCGCAATAAAGGCCCTGACCTGCAAAGGTCTTGTTATCTTTTTACCCCATCTCACGCAACAGTTCAATGATACCAGTGGGATACTAATACAGTGGAGCACTGTCTAGTCTAAGTTCATTCTGCCGTGGGGCAATATTTTGTACATTTATTTCTCCTTACAAAGCACAACTCTGCAAGCATGAATATTCTTTATTTTAAGCTGATAAGAAATCAATATGACATTAAATTTAATTCAACTATAGCTTTCTATACATGTTGACTAATAGCTAAAATAGAGGGTGAAAAGTCAGATTCTTTGTACAAACTTTCCCAAAGCCTGGAGATATCCATGTCTTGTGTTTAGCTTGGAATGATTTCTAGTGATCAGGCATGAGCCAGAAAGGCCAAATAAAAACTTAGAAAGCTTGTGCTGAAAGGCACATCCATACAATCAGTCTGTAAACCTTAACAGCCATATGCACATTGTTTCAGACTATCTAATCTGTTGACAGTGACCTTGAGTGGTGAACTTCCCCAGAAAATCGGTTTCAGTGCTTCACTATTAATAGTGTTTTTCTTTAATGTCTAGATTTAAACACATATTCAATTTAGGTCCTGTTTTAAAGGTATATAGTAACATTAAAAAAAAAAAAAAAAAAAAAAAAAAAAAAAAAAGACAAAACATTCAGAATTCACCAAGACACAATTAACAATCAACTTTGGTGCCAAGTTCTACAGCATCCCTTGATTACATAGCAATTTCAAATAGACCAATATGTTGAAAAGTAAGCTGAATTACATGATAATGCATTTTTTGGCCTCTTCTTCTGTAGCTAAAGAGACACAAAGTAGTATCCCATGGCTCACCATGCTGACAGATACTGGACTATCACCCACGTCTATTGACTGATAGATGGTCAGCGTGGAGTGTAGTTGCATGCTAATCTAAGTGTCATAAATGGTGAGATTTTTTAGATACTGGATCAAACGCCAGCTAGTGTGAGACTGTGTGTGATGTTGCCAGTTCTTTTGCTGATTATGAATTGGAGTAATTAGAACATGACCACCTATTTGTTCGTGTTTATCTACCTAAGCATCTCATTTCTTTGTAGCGTCTTACTTTGCTGTAAATATTTTCAGAAGACACATTAGGGCTTTTAAAAACTAATTTTAATTTTGTGCTTCCCCTTCTCTGAGCAGACCTTCCCATTGCCCTAATTCAGTAGAGTGGAGCTGGTATGAGGGTGGGAATTGAGCTGAGGGAGCCGGGACAGACTTTCTCTGAAACCCTACTCCTCATTTTGTCAGGAAGAGAATGACAAGGAGAGGAGAGACAGCATGGAGGGGAGAGGGAAAAGTTGTAAAGCAGGAGACCTCCAGAGAAATGATAAGCCAAGTGCTGAGAAGGTAGTACTGAGTTCGTGAGTGTATCTGCTAGAAGCTCAAGTGCTGGAAGTCTCTTCAGACAAGATATGTTTATGTGATTTTCCTGCTTGTTCTGTTCTGATGCAATAGCAACTGATTTCATGACTGAACACAGGTAAATGTCAGTAAGGACTCATCCTTCTACACTTAGTCTGATGTTCTTCCTGAGCCTATGCCATCAAGTCACTTTCCCCCTTCTCTACAAACAGGGTAATTCCTTAACCAGCAGATCACACTTTGCCCCTAACACTGTCATTTCTTCATCATTATCATTCTTCAGGCAAAGAAAGCAATTCCCATCTATAACTGTTTTGTCCTCCTCAAAGTTTACTTCTGATTGGAATCTTAAAAGCAAAAGCAGAAATTTGCCACAAAATTTCTGGTATATTTTGAGGTCTCATGCTGTCTTGTGATTATAATGACTTTCTATTGAATATTTTTTTAATGCAATAGCAAACTATGATTTATAAAGCTACATATATATTTTTGCATTGTCCTTCCACCTGTAATTTGTGCTCATTCTCTAAATTGTGCTGCTAAGGCAGCAGATGCCATAGTTTTATTCTGTCTGCGTCTAATGACTTCCATTGTTTATTTCTTCAGGATTTTCCAAAGGAAGCAAGTCTTACAGTTTAATTTTGTCTGTATATGTCTGTCTGTCATTTGCCTTCCTCTTCCCTCAGTTATGTCTGAATTTACTGCTATTAACAGAATTTGACAGAGGTGTAAAGTTATCAAAAAGAACTTTAGCACTCTGTCAAATTTGGTTAATATTCACCAGGAAATTCAGTGGTAGTTTTTCCCATATGTTTCACTGAAATAGATGGTTAGGTAGAAAACTGTCAGCCTACTAATTCCCCAGCTAAAAGAACACTTTCTAAAAGAGTTTGGTCCACAAGAGAAATCAGAGAATCCACTTGGGCATTCAACCTTAAAATCCAAATCCATGTTAAATTGGTCTTCATTGGATCTGCTGCTCAAAGAATTACTTACAACCAGTTCAGCCACTTGGAGGCTAGAGGGGACGGTTAAATTTGTGTTGTTTGAACTGTTGCATCGCTACACAGAGTCAAATAAGTATTAATTTTTGACAGAACTAATAGGAAATACTCCAGACCAGTAAGCAAGTATTGTAATCTCTGCTAAGACAAAGGTGCAAGGTGAGAAGTCTTTGCTGTCTTATGGCATTGTATGTATTGTTCTCCTATTGCTGTCCATCTCTGAAGAGACCATTCAGTAGGCCTTAGAAATACACTATCAAAGAAAGAAGCCACAGTATCTTTCCGTCTGACCTCTTGCACTGTATCTGATTACACCAGAACAGCATTACAGCGAAGTCAGAAAGAACAGCGGTCATGACTTAAAAAGCATGGGTTTTACTGTGTGTAATGAGGTTAGTTTTATGGGTGGTGGAGGGGTTGTTTAAAAGATTTCTCTCACTAACTCTTGAGAAATGCTTTTGTACGTTAACACCATATCCAGCTTTTAACATATTGCCGTAAATAACCCTTGTGCTAGCCATAAAAAGAAGGAAAAAAAAAAAAAAAAAAAAAAAACAGGGCAAACAATAATATCTGGATGCCAGATGGCACCATCGTAGTGATGGGGCCACTTCAGTAAGAAACAAAAGGAAATTCCTGACATGCATCAGGGTGGGGGCAGAGCCCTCCGGGAACTGGATTTGGACAGAGAGGCCAGTGTGGCAGAGTTACCCAATATCTCTTTCTTACTTTTCAGAAGGTATACACATTTCCAAAGACATGGAATCTATGCCATTCTGGTTTTCACAGTTAAATAGTTTCCACAGTTATGTCTATACCAAATTCACAGGTTAATATGTAAACTTGAAACTGCCTGCAAATGCTTTACTTCAAGAATTAGGTACATTATTACTATTGCATTGCCAAAATAGTAGTGTTGTCATACAGATACTATCAAATGTTATGCTGTTCTTTGTCCTCTTTATCAGTGTTATATGACAGAGAAAGAAGCAAGTTTAGGGAAACTTCTCCATATTATGTAATTACATACAATGAAACTATCCACATGGTCGGTCACAGCCGTGCAGCAGCCTAATTTTAGTTAATGAATTTTTACTATTCATTCAAGACACCCCTTTAGAGATTTACCACTGCTTAGAATAAATGTCTGATATCTGTAAAGGACAGAATCTGATACATTTTCCTGGGTACAGGATCATAATCACTCCAATTGGAATTGAACCTATACAAGTGCCTCTGGTGCCATTAGTCTTACGGATGGTGCCCTGAGATTTTATTGACAAGTGGTCATGACCTCTGTTACACTTCTTGGAACAACAGCCCCAGTGCTTTCTGTGAGCATCCTGTGGTATTACCTACATGTTAAATCCCATACAGAGCTGGCCTCTCCTGAAGAAGAAGGACAGGCTTGCATTTCAGTGCAAGACTAGGGGTCTGCAAGTTTGTGTTCAGTTACTAGTTCTGGCTCAGAAGACTACTAAGCCTTTGAACAAACCAATGAGAACTTTATTTCACCAGTAGTACCTGGTTTTAGGAGATTTAAGAGATAGGTTTCAGTGCTTTTGAACACCCTGTCTTATTTGTATGTATGGTTTTTCAGAATCTCAGCCTTTGCCTAAATAATAGATTTACCCAATGATGGATTTTTTAAAATGGCATTAAGTAATACAAGCTGAGGGTAATATGTCATTTAAGTAGCAGTGGAAAAAAAAATTCTCAATAGAATAAGTGATATCAGTCTCTATACCATCTTTCTTTTTCATGTGTCTCGAACTGAACCCACTGTGAACTGTGTGGAAGATCTCCCATTACTGAGCATTGAATCTGTCTTTGTGTTTCACTTCTGATTTCCTCAGTTACGTATATGTTGCTTCATGGAGGGGAGTATACAGCAATCCTTAGCCATGCCTCAGCTAGTCTACAGAAGCTGGGAAGCTGTTTTTTTTGTTTGTTGGTTGTTTTTTTTTGGTGCATTCCTTCTATATAATTTAAAAATAAGTTATTTTAAATTATTAGACAAATTGTTATCTAAAAGAGGCATTCTCAAATGTAAACATTAATAATGCTGACAAATGCAAATGGTCCTTGCAAAACTGAACTGGGCAAGTGGTACCTACTCAGTGTTCACACATGCCTGCAATTCTGTGAACAGCTGAAATTCATTTGTGCTTGCAGGTAAATTGTATGTGAACAGCCTGAATGCTGGACTGCAGTGTGTTTCAAAAGTTGACCAATACATTTATATTAAGTGGTATATGTACAAACACCCATACATTAGTTTTGCTGTTAAATTAAAATGTATTTAAAAGTCTTACCCTACAAAAGCAATGAATTTAAACCTGCACTGCACCACACCTGAGTAAATCCTGTAGAAATCCATTAATGTCAGTGGCATTACATTTCTTTTCCTCTGTTCATAGAGCACTGTGTGGCCCATTGTAGGCTTTTGTGCGCATGGAAAATCATACAACAATTCAGTTCTTTCAGCTAACATCAATGCTGTTCGCATTGTGAAATATTAATAGCTATCAAACAAAAAAAGAACATTCAAAAATGCAATTAATTGTTTAAATCTAGAACTTGCTAGTTTGCCAGCATGTTTCTGTAATGGGAAATGGTTGTTGGTCCATCACCATAAGTGCCTCCAGGTCAAGGAAATAAGCATACGCATTTGTTTACAAGAGACATCAATTTTTAATTTTATTTTTTTATGATAGTTTTCCACCTTTCATTGTAATCTGTTTTATTTCAAGCTTGAGAAAACTTCTGCCTACACAGATGCTCTGGAGGATGGCAGGCAGAGGTGCCCTTCTGCCATAGCACAGCTGGGTGCAACAATGTAGGCAAAACTCATGCAGATGGGTAGCAGCAGGCATGGTTAGGTCAGTCATAACAGAGCAAGGTCATGATGTTCCCTCCTTCCAGCTTTCACTTCACCTAGTACTGCTCTCTCTAAAGTGGGAGCAAAAGAATTCTCTTTAAAATATTCAACAGAGCTCTCAGAATACACTCAATGCTGCATTTTTCTGTGAGGGAAGAAGTGTTATTTTTGCTGTGCAGAGGAATAAAAGATTATTTTTGATGCAACAGTAACATGCTAATCACTGGGAAGTCTGCTACAAGCCATAAAATATTCAAAGTAATCTGTCTGAGGCAAGAGACATCTTTTTGTTTGTATTTGTCCAACAATTAGCCCAGCTGGGCTTTGGCTGACAACTACTACTGTAACATTACAGCAACTAGTCATAGTGTTTGTCTTACTTATTATGGCTGTTATTACAGGGACTGGTATTAAAGTAGGATTTAATTAAACAATGTACAATGACATCTGAAGCACCTCCATCATTTCCTGTTTTTTAAAATATCCCCTTCTCAATAAACCTCCTCTACTTTAGTTTTCAAAGAAGATACTGATGTGAGCATACAGTAAAGCACAATAGTGCTCAGTGGAAGATATGCTATATGCGGAACAAATAACCTTAAACCCATGGAACTGACTGCTTATTATTCAAATAATTTTTATGTTCTGTACTCACCATTTGGCAACCTTTATCATTAATGACCACACAAGGATATCTCAAAACCTTTGTAATTTCCTTTGTAATTAAATTAAGGATGATGGAAAATTCAGAAACAGTGTATATTTATACTATACATTCACATCACATAAATGTTCAGTATCTAATGACAACTCCTGTTTGGAGATTTTGTATTTTTTTATATTTTTTTTTCTCCCATTCCCCCCTCTTTTTTTCCTGCTTTCACCTCTTTGTTCTATGTTCTACCAATTCACTCTGTGCTTCAGCAGCCAGCAGTTATACTTGAATAAAATTGCCTTTCAAACGTATTACTTGAAATGTAGAAATTGGGCCTGGAAAGCTGAATAAAATACAATTTCCTGAAGGTATTCCAGTATTTGCATTATGAGTTGCTGACAAGGGCAAAATAATGTAATATGTGGCATTTGTAGGTCAAATATCATTTCAAAAAGAATCCAGTATGTTTTATTAATGTTCTTACTTCTCTTTTGTTTCCTTTCTCTTTTGTTCCTGTGTTTGTATGGGTGATATATATCATGTGTAAATATTCGGAGTGTGTAAAGTATCTGTTTTTTCTAAATGAGTAATTTTAATGCATGGCAAAATATAATCCCTTTTGGTTTGGAATAGAGCAGCCCTTCAACAAAGCAGTTACACAAAAATTCTGAATGTTAAAAAATACAGGGAATAGGGCGTTTAATGAAGACATCCACAGTGACTTTTTTTGTAACCTAATTAAGATTTTTACATCTTAGTTTTTTATGCCAAGAAGCTTTATGTTCAAATTAATCAAAGTATCTAAATCACAGTGGCTGACATTGACTGTTCAATCTGTGACAGGAGGTTTTCTGCATCAAAATAGTATTATACTAATAGCACAGAGAAAATAAGATGAGTGTCCCACCTGTACTGTTAAAAACTATAATCCCCTCAAAATGAAAAATCACCGAATCATAGAATTGAAGGGGTTGGAAGGGACATCGAAAGATCGTCGGGTCCAATCCCCCTGCCAAAGCAGGTTCCCTAAAGCAGGTTGCCCAGGTAGGCATCCAAACAGACTTTGAATATCTCCAGAGAAGGAGACTCCACAGCCTCCCTGGACAGCCTGTTCCAGTGCTCCGTCACCATCACCATGAAGAAGTTCTTTGGCATGTCGGTGCGGAACTTCCTGTGCTCCATCTTGTGGCCATTGCCCCTTTTCCTGCCCCCACAAAACACTGAGAAGAGGTTGGCCAAATCCCTCTGTCTTCCCATTTCAGGTATTTGTAAACATTGATAAGATCCCCTCTCAGTCTTCTTTTCTCAAGGCTGAACCTTGACCCAGGTCTCTCAGCCTTTCCTCATAGGGAAGATGCTCCAGACCCTGTATCATCTTTGTGGCCCTCCGCTGGACTCTAATGGTCTTTGAAACAAAACCAATCTTTGTCATTTGCAAGACAGAATGTCTTAGGATAGAGAAATGGAATCACTTTTCATTGTTTTTCATTTCTCAAAGGTTTTCCTTCAGAATGAAATCTTGCAGTTTTGAGGGCAGTATAAAGAACAGTTCCAAATGTTCCAATAATATATACAATCCATTTATTTCCATTGTATTACTTTCCATGTATAGTGCCAGCAATGGATAGGAGGGTTATAACAACATGTTATAAGCACCCATAAAAAGTGGGTAGAGAAATGCACAGTATCTGCTCTAAGAGACAAAGTTGTTCAGTGAGGCATCCTGGTACATACAGGCTGTGGAGGCACCAAGTTCCTCTCTTCTTTTTGGATTCAGGTTTTTCCTTAGTGAAGAGAACGTCCTTTTGTCAACTAGAGAAATGTAGCGAATTTAAAAAAAAAAAAAAAATACGTACGAAAACAGTAAAGGATGATAATCACAAAACTAAATAACTAAATTTCCTTTTTCTTCCTATCAGGCTGTTCATAGGACTCTCAAGGTAAGAAATGAATTTCCAATAGCTTTAGGTAGAGCTACTCTGCAGAATAAACAGACGTACGTATTGCCTTCTGCCCTGGAAGGCAATGCCATTCTTGAGGAAAATGGCACCAAAAGTATAGAGTTCGGTTTTGCTTATTGTAAGGATAGCTGCAAAGTGTTTTGATTACCATATATATAGACCTTCAGAGGCAAAAATCTGGGATATGTATGGGTTCCTAATCAGAGAGACAAGAGTAACAGTCAGAGAAATACAGAATAGAAATGGAACACCCTTTTAATATTGAGAAGGGAAATGAAACTCACTAGGAAAAATAATAATAGTAAAAAACTAAATAGATGGTGGGCTTTTATCTTTTCATGGCTTTGAATTAAGTCTTAAAGGCAGTTTATGCAGCACAGGTTCAATAGTTGATACTATTTTCCTCAGAACACTGTACCTAGTATATAACAGCCTATTTAGTAAGTTTTAATGACGTAGCTGTTTTATCACCTAAGGCAAAGGTGCTTTAGGTTGAATCCTAGAAATAAGTAGTGAGATTGTGATGCACATTAAGAGTTTCCAAGATTCCTTACACTGGGAGCTTTCAGGATAAGCATAGGTGTTCTCAGCATTTGTCTTCCTTTCTGGAGATGAGATACTCCAAAAGTTCTTGAGAGCCTTTCTACTGTTGCTGGTGAGTTGCCAGCTCAACACCTACATCATGGCTTTTATGTGTATTTCATATAGCATGATGATAAGGTGAAGCATTTATTTTTCATTAACCGGACTTTGGCTTGGACAGGCCTATGCTACTTTTGCTTGTCCTTTTTTTTATGGGCATTGCTCACCTTTTGCTCACTGTTTCCCTCATAGGTTTATTCCTGAGGCTTGGTCCGCCTGTAGTGTCACCTGTGGAGTGGGCAGCCAGGTGCGGCTTGTGAAATGTCAAGTGCTCCTGTCTTTCTCTCAGTCTGTCGCTGACTTGCCTATTGATGAATGTGAAGGTCCAAAACCTGTGTCTCAGAGAGCCTGTTACAGTGGCCCTTGCAGTGGAGAGGCAACTGAATATACCCCAGAGGAAACCGACCTGCTCTATGGCAGCTTGCAGGAATTTGATGAGCTCTACGACTGGGAATACGAGGGCTTTACAGAATGCTCAGAGTCCTGTGGAGGAGGTAAGTGCAAAATGTCTCTGTGTTACATGTGCTTTCCCTCTTTAATGCATACATTTCAGTGAGAACACCCATGGGCTTGTTCCTTTGATACATCTATTTGAAAAGGCTTGGATGAAAACTGTAAAACTCCCAAGTGCATGACATGTTTTACACAGGACTTTGAGGCTTCATGCTCTGGCTGTCACCAAGAATGATCAATGTATCATGTATTACTGTTTCCATGTATCTGCAGGTCATTCAGAGTGCACTCACACAAAAATTTCTGAAGTGATCTTGTGATATAGGCAAGAATCATGTGTTATTTTTAGTTTTTATCTCTTGACTTGTGCTGTGCAAATATAGACATGTGGAAACAAATGGTCCTCCCGTAGCAGATGCATTTAATTATTGATATTCTAAGGGCTCAGCTGGTTTCGTAACTCCTACCACTAAGTGCCACTAGCTCTGATCTCACTGCTAAGAAAACATATGGTAAAAAAGTACTAATGGTGTAATTGCCTGAAGCTAGCAGACTTGACACTTGGAGCTTCTCAGAGTTAATCAAGGTCACTGGATCTACATGTTAGGGAATACTAATGTGCAGTTCTCTGATATTCATTTTCCCCATCATTTTGTCTAGCTAGTTCTGAAAAGTTAGCTCCATTATTTTAAAATTAAATCTAGATTTTTTTTAGCTGCTCTCTTCTTACATGAGAAGTTTCAGGCTACTTATATACCTAAATACAAAATGAATACTGTAGGACTGGAAACTACTCAATGGCTCATGAATGCTTAATAGTTTGATCTGCACAGATTTACCAGAAATCAGTTACAAACTTAAAAACAACAATAATAATTAATGGAAAATAGTGCAAGGGGTTTCTAAGCTTACTATTATCTCGCTGCTGCTAGTCAGCGTTTAAAGCAGTTCATGTAGAGTTGTCATATCACTGCCCCTATTGCATTGATTCCTACATTAAAATCTGACACTAATGTATGCTAAGTGATGATGAACACTGATTTTACAGGAGTATCTGTCACATATTGAGTCTACTAGTGAGCACTAATTTTTGTCACATTTGCGCTATGAATACTGAAACCTGAATATCTTATAGAAATCTGTTGAAATGAAGTCATTTCTCTAAATACAGTGATTATGTGCATATTTTTCCAACATAGACTGAAATGACAGAGACATTTTGCTTTATAGTCTTTCAATTGTCAGCAAAAACCTTTAACCAAGATTTCTTTTTGTCTGATGTCAGCTCCAAATTTTGCAGATTAGCAGATGCTAAGTCAGATACTTTTGCAGCCATAGGTGCAAGACAGGTCAAACTGATTTTATTGGTTTTGGAATCTCAAGAGAAGAAATTGGATAGATGCAGAAGTAACCTTTCACCTCCTAGAAGTAGCAACCAGAATGAATTAGTTAGTCATTTAGTCTGCTGTTAGTGGCTGCATTTCCCAGAGCTGTCATCAAATATCATGTAACAATTATTCTATTCTGGTAGATATAAACATAGAAAATCTCATTTGATGGTATTTTGAAAGTTAACTTAAACTGCTTAGATTCATGCCCCACCCTTATACCCTTTCGTATTGCAATTTCCCATTCAGAACTGATTTCTTATATTTCAGAGAAAGCAATTTTAAAGAGAACAGTTTTTGTTCTGGTAATATTGGTCATAATAGTGCTTAGAAATTGACAAGCAAATTTCTTGAAGTTCATACACTTTTTTTTAATGATCTCCATACTGTGGAGCTTCTGACAGATAGTAGCTCTTTATATTCTCTAAAGGTACGGTGATCCCTCTCTTGATTTAAAGCTTGTAACCAATCACCTCATTGACCTATCAAAAACAGAAGATAGATGTTATCAATATGCTGAAATGAATTCCATGTGAGATTCAAGCAGAAGATGAAAAAGGTGATTTTGAGCACATTTGTTTGCTGCTAGAGCAATCTAGATTTTTTTCCAGTCACATACTGTTATAGCCACCAATCTCTGTCATTACCTAATCTAGGCACAACAGACTAGCTAAATAGAGGAGGAGCCTTTTTCTTCAATACCCAGACCATCAGACAGGATTAATGGCCATCATACAGGAATATTTGTAGGGTAAAAAGTTGCAAGAATTTCTGAATTTCTGAATAGTAATGACAATGAGCAGAGTAGAATGCTGGTAGAATAGACTAAAACTGTTGGAAATACAATCAGAGATAATTTAGGTGACAGGAGGAAACATGGGTAATAGAATCATAGAATCAGGGTTGGAAGGGATCCACAAGGGGATCAGAGGTATAGTAAAAGCTGAAGAGCAGTAGTTTCAGAGCTTGACTCCATGAGCTTGATAAAGCCAGATCATCTGGGTTGGGTTGGAGAAATGGAGGAGAGGCTGATTCAAGACCTCACAGTCAATCAGTGTTGGATAGTCAGCTCTGAACCAGGCAATGCAAAAACGCTGAGGTAATTGATAATCATTGGTCAACAGTTCATTAGTGACACACTTCAGAGAGGAGAAATTGAAGCTGTGGAAATAGACCTAGTTTACAAAATTGTGATCTGAAAAGAAAAATACCTAGCACATAACAGATGTGCTTAGCATTATCTCTATCAAACAGAATGAAATTGTCAGTGTGCAGAACTCAGTGGTTTCTTTCCACACAGTTAAGAGAAGTGTTTCCGACACTTCCCCTCCTCTGGACTAGTCATCTTTTTCCCCTGTATTCATCAGTTTGGCCTTGCTGTTAGGCCTCCTCAAGTGATCAATGCAAAGTAGAGACCAGTAACTTCAACACAGTGCCATTTCCCACCAGTTAGAGAACCGCTTCTGTTCTGAAACAGGAGTAGTCTGTCCCAGGGGGAGTCCATATGCCTCATTTTGCAACATACTCAACAGAAAAAAAAAGAAAAAAAAAAAGAAAGAAAAAAAGGTTGGAAAGATACTGAACAAGACAGGGCAGAGAACATATTGTTTATGTACAAATGTGTTTTGGGAGATTACTTGAATAGAAAAATGGCTTGAAAGTATGTGGCCATCTTCTGAAGAATGAAACCCATAGCAATGTTGGCTGACTTAAGAGTCTTCAGTAATTATCACATTGAAAAAATGTCCAAATGTCCAAAAATGTCAAGTTTCGTTCTTGTTTTCAGCACCTGAGTACAGCAGGGATAATGCTTGGGGACAGGGTCACAGGCATGTGCTGAATAGGCTTGCACAAGCACATAAAAACTTATAAATTGTTCAGCATGCCACTACACTGTGGACCTCTCTTCAGCCTGTACTGAGAATAAGAGCAATGAATCTACAAATAATTTCGGGAGCACAGAACCTATGATGAACTGCAGCTCTTTGGTCCTGTAGAGCAATATGATGTCATTGTTTGCCTAATGACATGTGTTCTGGCGTTAGAAATAGAAAAAGGCATTGATGATTCTGTTACACTGCTCATGGAGCTGTTTGAGCTCCCATCCCCCCCCCCCCACTGGTATCTTCAAACGATTGTAAGACATTTTGGAAAACTAATTGCTGATTTTGAAAAGATGATGTAAATGTGAGTTCAGCTAAACTTTTCCCAACTCAGGAAGTTAGGATGACTGTAAAGAGCATACTTCAATTTTGCTTGATGAGATTTTTAGGGAATTTAGGCAAATATCTATCCACACAACCCCCGGGGAAGAAGTAGATCCAGCAAACTTCTTTCACTATGTAGTCTTTCCTATAACGTGTGTTGCAATGCTTGATTATCTAGCTTTCTAGCCATGTGGCCCAAAAAATCTTGATATGCCTATTTGACAGGAAAACTTAGAGTAATTGGTATGTGTAAGAGTACATGACAAATTTGTTATCAACAAGCATTTTCCGAGTTGTTGCCTAATCATCCAATCTTCCAACTCCTCTCTTAGTCCTCACAGCCAACCCTCTTCTATACCAGTTCTCAGACACACCTGGCAGTTTTGCATCTCCAGTGCAGGTTAGTCTGGATATAGAAAAATAGTTGAGACCTGACCTTGTTTTACTTTTACACTGAAAGCAATCTTAGTTTCTTAAAATACAGCATACCAACATCATGTCTATCTTTACACCCTAAGCTGCCTGGCTGACAAATAAACAACATGACTGCACTTACTATGAATGAAGGCATCACTGGAGAGCACTGTACATTTTTCTGTCCAGGCAAGGTAAATAGTGAATGAACCTACAGACTTCCCAATGCTGTTGAGACACATCATGAGAATGAGAGCAAGGACAAGCCCAGAATCCCATGCAGAGTTTTGATTAGACCATCTCTCTGTCAGGTGGGAAAACAGATACATAAGGCCGGTAGGCAATATGTGACTGTTACATGAAAATTACAAGAGTTACAGTTGAAGGCTTGTTCCCAGCAGAGGAGAGAAAAAGAATTGCAGGGCTGTCTCTGCCTTTGGATGCCCTTCTGGGTACTGGGAGCTGGCAGTGACCACTCATTTTTGTGTGTAGGTGTCCAGGAGGCTGTGGTGACCTGCCTGAACAAGCAAACCAGGGAGACTGCAGATGAAACCTTGTGCATAATGAGTCGCCGTCCTCCACAGCTGCTGAAAGCCTGTAGCCTGGACCCCTGCCCCCCAAGGTATGTATCTTGTATCTTTTCACCAGGAGTATATGTTTTCAGGATGTAGGAGAGGTGTGATCATCAGTGAAGATGTCAAACTAATCAGAAAGCTCTTCATGAAGCTGGGGCAACCAGGCTCCATCTGGCTAGGATGCTTAGGTGCTAGGTCTGGAAATTTTAATCTGGAAAAATTACTGAAAAACTGGAGGTTGTGAGCACAACACATAGATGAGAGCCTTAGATGCTCCCTAGGTTGTAGAACCAAAGGCTGTTTTGTCTGGGCTCATCAGATCTGTTTCACATCCGCTAGGATTCCTTGTAGTGAATGTGAAGTGAGAAAAAGTGATGAAAGTGAGAAAAATGCAT
Organism: Oxyura jamaicensis; assembly: GCF_011077185.1. NCBI lineage: Eukaryota > Metazoa > Chordata > Aves > Anseriformes > Anatidae > Oxyura > Oxyura jamaicensis. The sequence goes on from NC_048926.1 coordinate 36,154,615, forward strand.
AATACAGTGCCTCAGAGAAGACAGTCCCCAGTGGCCCCCGAGGCCACTGTGCTGTTAGTGCAGGTGAGGATAGCCAGGTCAGGGGTCTTCGATCCTCTTTGGACCTCACTAAGTGGATTTGAGGATTCCATGAGAAAAATAAAACAATTACACAAGTGTGAAGTGACTGTAACCTGGTATGTTGCCCAGAGCCATTTAAACAATGCTAGCAGTGTGAAAAAAAAAAAAAAAAAAAAAAAAAAATTAAATAAGCCATGACCCCAGACCAAATAGCCTTTCAGTCTGGAAGTGTGCCCTGCCTCACACATGCTCTTTCTCAGATTACAGGGGTTTACAGCCTCTTCAGGCCACAGTCTTATTAACTGGGAAGTGCAAAGCAGTGGTGAAACCAAAGGGCAGATTTCAGACTGCTTGCATATTCAGGTCCTGCAGCCAGATATTTTATGGATTAACTTAACTTTACCCAGAGTCATGTAAAGTTTAGGGAGAGTTCTAAAGCTTCCACTTTCACAGAAGGCTTGTAGAACCTGTTCCTCCCTGATCTCAGATTGCTTCCACAATCCCGACACTAAAAATAGCAATTCTTGGTTTGCAGAGATTCACATCTGTACCTTCTACAACAGAAAATATCCGTCATGAGGTTCCCCTGGTTTATTTAAATAGACCTAGGCCTGTCAAGTCTTGAAGATTTACTGTATACATATTGTCTTTATTTCCAGCTGTACACAGGTGCATATACTCTCTTGTGGTAGAGCAGCAGATCTGAAAGAGACTTATTTATAACTTTGGACTGTTTAAAACACGCAATGTTGTCCAGGTGGTAGATTTTCCTTAGAGTGTGTATTGGTAGGTGTATGTATGCTTTATATGACAGCAGGCTATTCAGAGGTATGTCTTTGTGTGTATTAGTAGATTTTTGCTACACAGAGAAAATCTATGTTAAAAATCAAATATGGCCAGCATCCTAGAATGATAAAGACAAAAAATAATGGTTTGATTGGATGATAGGGATTTTGAGTCTGACAAGCAGAGCCAAACAGGCTGACACATTTCACCAAAGCATTGCAAGAGTTACTTACGGGAATATTACAACCCTAGCTTTGTACAAGTGTCGATATTACTGGTGCTAGAACAGAAACATGTTACTAATTGTTCAAAAGAACTTTGTGGATGGAAATCTCTGTAATTGACAGGCAACAGCATCACTGGAGCTGAGAGTGCATGGTGGGAGATTGACTATCCATCATTTCTGACACGGAAAATATTAGATGGTTAAAAAAAATTACACTCACATAGGCCAGTATTTGTATGATTGCTGTTACAAAAGTTGTCTGAGAATTTTGGTGAATACTTGCTGAATTAGTCTGTGTGTTAATATATACCACTGTGGTAATCTTGCTGCCAACATGGAGCTGTTTTAAAGCTGTCCTGGGTATGTAGTTTACCCACTTGTAGTTTATTACAAGGTGATCAATGTAGATGAGGATCAGGACATGAAGCAGTTGGGGGGGGAGGGGAACGAGTGAAAGGGGCATAGATTAAGAACCTTTCATCCACTCCTAGGGTTGCAACTGAGAAAAGGGGAAATAGCTCCCTTCCCGATATACACAAATCCTGTCCTCCAGCCCCTTCAGTCTGGAGGAAATTGCCTGTCTACAGAGATTTAAGTGGCACAGGAGGAAGAACAGCATGTGTTCTGCAAAATGGTTCCTCTGGTAAGAGCAAGGAAGCTTAAAACTCAAGACTGCAGACAGCAAGCAGAATGACTAATGGAAAAGGAGGCAAGAAGGGAAGTTAATGTGTCTCCCATATAGCTCCAGGCAGGCTGTGACAGGGTAGCCCTCATTTCCTGCAAGCTTATGAGGTGCTACATATAGTAATGGCACTATATTAAATGCAAAGGTGTATTAAAGTCATAAAGTGATAGCATTGGGTATGTAAAGATTATTGCTTTGTAATTATTAATTAAAACAATCTTAGGATTTTGAAATAGATTAACTGATAAGGAAAAATATTTTCTCTGTTTCATGATTATTAAGAAGTTAGTTCAGGATTCTAATTCAAGAAATCTTGATGCAGAAATCAGATAGGTTAGAATGAAATTCTGTTGTTATAGTGTTGAGGAAGGTTTTGCTTCTGATTGACAAGTCCAAATCTTGAGATGTAATACACTATAGCTAAGAACTTAGATCCCTGTTACAGAAGTTCCCAAAATGTGATCTGTGAACAACTGATACTTCCCAGAGCTTTTGCTGACGGCTTATAGAAAAAGCTGGCTGGTCTCATAGTGTTGGCTCTTCTCTCTATTTTCCAGCTGCTAAAGTACATTAACAGAAGCTAAAAATATAAAAAACACTTTCCTAAAATGGCCTTGATGTGTAAGTGACTGTTGGAGCATGTAGTTGTGGTGGGTATAAGAGGCAGTATGTTGAAAAGGCAGCTGAGATGGTGACAAATGTCTCAGAAGACAAGTCAATGTTGTCCACACTGTAAAAAAAAAAAAAAAAAAAAAAAATATCTTCCCCAAAAGAACAAAAATCCTTCCTGATATATTTAGAGAAATTACTTCAGTGACATTTCTTGAACCAGAACATCAGAACATCAGAACATGCTTAGAATCTCATGATCTCATGTCTATGTCTAGTATTTAATACTGTTCAGGATCTTTTTTAGTTCAAGAGTGAGAACAGTTAAAAATTAGAACTTCCGATCTTAATGTTGTTTCTGCTGCAGGCACTTTTCCTTACATGCAGCACTCTCCATAGCCTCTCAAAGTGTTAGTTGTGTATACCTTTTAGTTGTGTATGCCTTTCCTGGTCAAAAATTTCTTTAGTTAGTTTAATGCAGGTTAAAAAAAAAAAAAAAAAAAAAAGCATTTAACAACAGAATCTTGTCAGACTTTCTGAAGGGTCAGAAGGCTCACACCTCAAGACAAATACCATAGGAGTAATCCATGAAGAGTAATTTCTTTCTCATCATGTTACATCATTCTTTTCGTACTCTTAAGATAAATGATGCTAAGCAAATCTTCACTGTTGCTGTTCTTTTTGCTCCCTACCGAGAATAAAGGTGAGTAAACTAAAAGACTTCAATATATGCTTAATGCTTCACTTTGAATCTAGTCTGTGGTACCAACGTATTTTTTAATTCCTAATTATTCTGGTCTCTCCTGGAACAAAATATGGTAAAAACTGGAACATAGTGGCAATATTTCAGATTTGTGAAAACACTGAAATGTGATGGTGCTGGTATATTACCTGAGAGAGCTTTATAATTTCCACTGAAATTCTACCTTAGTATCTTAGCACATTCCTATTCCAAATCCGTTAAAGAGAGACAGAAAAACTAAACCACGGAAATCTGTCTTCAAATATTCACAGCTATATAGAGTCAGCAAAATCTCATGCTTTAAATTTTTATAGAAGTTTTCAAAACCGCAATGGGTTGCACACAAAAACTGGAAGATTTAATCCATATTCAAACCCCAAAGCAGCTGAGTTTCCTGTGGTTTCAGACTTTGTTGAGAGGTTTTTGCTTATTACTTCAAGAACAATGGCAGAAAAAGAGCCCAGTCCCTTTTCTCTTGGAAAACACTATTACAAAATGTCCCATCGGACATTGAACTGAAAAATAGTCAAGAACCTTGGAGTTGGTTCCTAAGTTGGAAGCTAATAACTGTTTTTCAGCACAATACATACAGAGTAAAATTTCATATTAATTAATTGGTATAGACTTGTTTGCTCTTTCTATAAAAAGGATATAGTCTATAGTCTGTTTTAATATAGCAGGATGGTTTCTCCCAGAAAGAGATGAATGAAGATTATGACTATTTTAATTCAGTCATAGAATCATAGAAACGTAGAATGGTTGGGGTTGAAAGGGACCTTAAAACCACATAGTTCCAACCCCCCTGCCATGGGCCGGGACACTTTCCAGTAGACCAGGTTGCTCAAAGCCCCATTCAACCTGGCCTTGAACAATTCTAGGGATGGGACATACACAGCTTCTCTGGGAAACCAGTTCCAGTGCCTCACCACTCTCATGGTGAAGTCACTTCATTTGTGTTAATGAATCTATATTGATTCCAGAATTATATGTACTTGAGCAGAGCACAGTCTTCCCAGAATTAAATACATAATAGATGTTCAATGTCTAGAAGTTTCTTCTCTCAGCTCTAAAATGAAAGGGCAGATCACTCAGTTTCACTAATTGCTATGTTTGCATTCTAAATTACTCCAAAAAGAGCCAGAGGGAAAAAAAAAAAAAAAAAAAAAAAGGAATAAAAAAAATGTAATATTGGTTTTACTGTTTTCAACAACAAAATGACTCAAGTCCAAAGAGTCTCTTTTCTTCAGTATCCACTATCCAAAATACAGAGGCAGTCATCATTTAATCAGATATAATTGCTCTTGTTTATAACAGCAGCCGCATGAGCAGCTCTTGGTGAGCCAAAAAGATCTACCAAAGGGAGGAATGAAAATGCTGTAACTGTGTTATTAATTATAACTGCTCAATAGCTCAGTCAATGCGTGTTGAAAGGATTTAGTAAACATGTATGGAGGAGTGAGGAGAGAAGCAAAGCAATGAAAGCCAGATGGCTGAAAATGGAGGAAATTCCAGGCAATTTCTACAGCTTTGTTCTTGCATATTTTCAAATCTGAACTTTTATTCCTTTGCAACAAAGAACAGCTGAATGCTATAGGACCGATAAACAGTGAAGAAAAAGCAGACAGTTCTAGGAATAGCACAAGATTTCACCACCGCACTCTCCCTCAACCTCATCAAGACTTTGTATTTAGCAAGAGAAGACTGGTAAACATCTGAGTGATTCTGATACCTGACTGATGGATCAAAATAACTTGGGCTGTGCTCTAGCTCATTGCATGTTACCTTCTTTTTCTTTTTTTACCTTTTTTTTTTCCTTTGCATCTGCTTTTTTGTGTGCTTAAGTAGTAAATTACCTGTTATGATTTGAATGTTTCTTTGAGGGATGCAATATTTCCCATCTGCTTTGTTCTATTTCTCAGATGATGTCAAACTATAAAGGAGAAAAAAAATCAACATATTTTTCTGTGCATTTGGAGATGGGAAGCATCAGGTTGCTGGTAGGTCAGATGTAGTGCAATCTGTGCTCCCATCTACAACCTAAAATGAATTCAATATGTGTAGAAGAGGTGGAGTATTCTCTAATCCATTAAAGGTGACTTCTATACATGGATGTGTCATGTTTGGAAATGATATGCACTTCACTTGTGAGAGAGAAGCAGCAATGTATTTTGCTGATACAATATAGTGATCTAACAAAGCATAATCATAAATAAAACAGCAACTCAACATGATTCAGGATGACAGTATACACTTGGATATCTACTGTGTAGAGGACAGGTTTGGACGAACTGTCAGGAGATCCTCCCCTTTAGTCACAAGATTCAGAATGGACACCCTTGCATGCTAAACTCCTTAAAGAGCGGCCCAGGTGAAGCTGGATCCAAACATAGTCCCAAACTTGGTGAACAGTTTATGTCTAAAGGTTGAGGAGATCCTCCCACTGAGTCATGAGATACAGAGTGGAGCCCCATCCTTTCTAAACTCCTTGAAATGAAGTAAGGAGTCTAGGTGCATCTAAGGCTTTTGACACCATTTCCTACAGCATTCTCCTCAAGAAACTGGCTGCTCATGGGTTGGACTGGTGTACGCTTCATTGAGTTAAAAATTGGATGGATAGCTGGGACCAAAGAGTCATGGTGAATGGAGTTAAATCCAGCTGGATGCCAGTTACTAGTGGTGTCCCCTGGGGCTCAGTATTAGGGAGAGTTCTCTTCAATATCTTTATCAATGATCTGGATGAGGGGATTGAATGCACCCTCAGTAAGTTTGCAGATGACACCAAGCTCAGTGCATGTGTCGATCTGCTTGATGGTAGAAAGGCTCTGCAGGAGTATCTCCTAGAAAGAGTCCAGCAGAGGGCCACAAAGATGATACAGGGCCTGAAGCATCTTCCCTATGAAGAAAGGCTGAGACACCTGGGTCTGTTCAGCCTGGAGAAAAGAAGACTGAGAGGGGATCTCATCAATGTCTATAAATATCTGAGGGATGGGAGGCAGAAGGATGTAGCCAACCTCTTCTCAGTGGTTTGTGGGGCTAGGACAAGGGGCAATGGCCACAAGATGGAGCACAGGAAGTTCCACGCTGACATGCCAAAGAACTTCTTCATGGTGAGGGTGATGGAGCACTGGAACAGGCTGCCTAGGGAGGTTGTGGAGTCTCCTTCTCTGGAGATATTCAAGGCCCGTCTGGATGCCTACCTGGGCAGCCTTCTCTGAGGAACCTTCTTTGGCAGGGGGATTGGACAATCTTTCGAGGTCCCTTCCAACCCCTTCAATTCTGTGATTCTGTGATTCTGTGATCTGGATAGGTTGAACAGATGGGCTGAGACCAACGGTATGAAGTCCAATAAGGCCAAGTGCTGGGTCCTGCACCTGGGGCACAACAACCCCAAGCAGTGCTACAGGCTGGGAGATGAGTGGTTAGAAAGTTGCCTGGCAGAGAAGGACCTGGGAGTATTGGTTGACAGTCAGCTGAATATGAGCCAACAGTGTGCTCAGGTGGCCAAGAAGGCCAACAGCATCCTGGCTCCTATCAGAAACAGTGTGCCCAACAGGGCTAGGGAAGTGATTGTCCCCCGGTACTTGGCTCTGGTGAGGCCGCACCTCGAGTACTCTTTGGGACCCCTCACTCCAAGAAGGACATGGAGGTGCTCAAGCGAGTCGAGAGAAGGGCAATGAAGCTGGTGAGGGGTCTGGAGAACAAGTCTTATGAGGAGCCTCTGAGGGAGCTGGGATTGTTTAGCCTGGAGAAGAGGAGGATCAGGGATGACCATATCGCTCTCAACAGGTACCTTAAAGGAAACTGTAGCAAGGTGGGGATTGGTCTACTCTCCCACATATCCAGTGATAGGACGAGGGGGAATGGGCTAAAGTTGCACCAGGGGAGGTTTAGGTTGGATATTAGGAAGAACTTCTTTACGGAAAGGGTTGTTAGGCATTGGAATAGGCTACCCAGGCAAGTGATTGAGTCACAATCCCTGGAGGTCTCAGACATTTAGATGTAGAGCTTAGGGATATGGTTTAGTGGAGGACTTGTTAGTGTTAGGTCAGAGGTTGGACTTGATGATCTTGGAGGTCTCTTCTTACTTAAATGATTCAGTGATTCTAAATCCCTTCTTTGTCCCAGAGTTGTTCAATGATTTTTGTCAGTCTTTAACAGACTCCAGCCTTTTTTTCCAGTGGAGTGTGTTTAAGTCTATTCTGAACCACAGTACATTGAGAATGTCTTTCACAGCCTCTTAAGAGGTAGTCCAGAGAGCCTCCTAGGATCTGTAGTCCACAACTTGAACCATTGGCAAAGTAGATTAGAGGATCAGATATTATAAGTAATGTGATGCCAGACTGGACAGATTGACCCGTATTTGAAGACTTAAGGTCAAGAAAAAGCTTAAACAAGAGTCAGTGGGAGAATCACAATCATACATTTTGTTTAGGTTTTCTTTGTTAAAGACAGTGCTGTACAAAGCCATCTACACAGGCTGCTGTCCTGAGGTGTCACAGTTATGCTATATTTGCATTACCTGTACACCTATCCTGCACTACTGCAATACTCCCCCTGATTTAAAAGGTATCAATGTGACCTAAAAGCATTTCTTTTTCTCCCCCTCCTATTTTTTATCTCTCGCTTGATACTCTTTTCAGTTGTTAAGAGATTGTCCAAGATGTGCCTGACAGCCCATCCTTCCCTGTTCTTGCTGGATGTGTTGACAATGGTGGAGAAGTAACTGTATGTTCCTTGGTATCTCTTTCTCAACAGCAGTTACAATGGAGTCACCAAGTGGACTCATAGGGAGTGCTCCTTTTCAACACCTCTTCAGCACATTTAAATATGCAGAATGAGGTAGCTTTCAGGTTGCTAGGATCAGTGGTTAGCTCTGGAGTCTCTGTCTCAGTCATTTTCTTTAAATCTAGTCATTTAAATTTATAATAATATAAGAATTTGTTCATTAGATAGGATTTCATTCACAGACATTTTCCTCCATTTTAGCTCATAAAACATCAGAGTGCAACTGTAAATACATTTTTAGTAACACACAATATTTTCTTCTTACTTCAAACAATTATAGACCACACTTCTTATTCAGTGTCCTACATAACTATGTAGATGACTTTCTTCTACCCTACCCAAAGCTTGGAGTTAGGGATTTGCCAAGCTGGTACATCCTTAGGTTGAAATAGAATTTGATGATGGCCTACCACAGGCTTTTCATAGCCTGGTTTGTGATAAACATGAGCTTAAAGCTGTGGTAGGGACTGCGTTCTGCTGTGGACTGTTTTTCCTCTTTTTTTTTTTTTTTTTTTACTGGCACTGTTAGTTTTCTGATTGTAGTCACCTTAATGCAGTCCACTTCTCTGCACCTTTCTCTTCTCTAATGTGTGTATAAACTAGAACTTAATATTTGCTACCACTTGATATTTTTCAATATTTTGAACAAATAGACTGTTACTTCTGCATTTCAGATATTAACTTCTAATTCTTAGGTTGTCCTGAGTGTATTCTTAATTTTCTTGAGAGCAATAATTCAGTGCCTCAATGGCAGGATTTCACTCTCAAGAGAAAGTTTTCCCAAGAATAATGATAAAGAGCATGCCTATGTTCTTGAGCCAAATTCAATGTTTTGTGGCAGGATTAATTTCTTCACAGTAGCATTATTCTGTGAGATTAGCTACAGGGGCTTATAAATGGATTGTTTTACTATGCATCATCACTTTCTTTTTAAAAAGGGGGAAAAGAAAACAACCATTATATCTTGCATTTACAGTACTGTTTAAGTAACTTATTGTATCAGTTTAAAAGGAATGCCCAATACTTTTTAAGTAATAAATATTGAATGATGAGAAGATGAGGTGTGTAAAAAAAGCATAAAAATATGGCCTTAACTGCTGAAAATGTACAGTACAATTCTATACAATACTTACACATCAGCAAAGATTCATACTTGAAATAAATTGAGGAGGCATTTTCATTTACAGTTTGATTTGGAGTGAATTAACTACCTATAGAAGAAGTGAGACTGGTTAAACAAAGTGTGCTGAATCTGCCAAGTAGGTCTGTCATATCTGCAGTAGCAGAGTAAGCTGTTCTATTTGTGACCATTAAAATTTCCATCTTTAATTAAGTGATCCATTCCTGGTAACTTCCTAGTCTCTCTGCTAACGTTGTTAAGCATTCAAAATCTCACTGACAGAGGAGTTTGTGGTGTGCAATTACTCATTAGAAATGTAGCTAAGCTGATTTACTTCACAAAGTCACCAGCTGTTTATAGATCTTAGTTATTCACAGCCCTGGGAACAATTTGAAATACTTACAGACAGGTGAATGGCAACGTATTTAATTACTACCCAGCTTATCCACAGATTTGTCTTAACTATATTGGACAGAGGATTCATTTTTGTTTTTCACTTAATGAGAATCATAGAATCATGGAATCATTTAGGTTGGAAAAGACATCTAAGATCATTAAGTCCAATCATTAACCTAGCACTGCCAAGTCTACCACTAGACCATGTCCTTAAGCTCTACATCTACAAATATTCTGAAGACCTCCAGGGATGGTGACTCAACTATTTAATTGGGCAGCCTGTTTCAATGCCGCACAATCCTTTCAGAGAAGAAATGTTTCCTAATACCCAACTTAAACCTCCCCTGGTGCAACTTGAGGATATTTCTTCTTGTTCTATCACTTGTTGCATGAGGTCTGCATGTACAGACCTCCACCCCAACTACAGCCTGCTACAACCATTTATAGAAGTCACACTGTCACAGCTCCAGATCTAAACAAAGTTTTTCTTATAAGTCAGACAAGTTTATTCCTCTTCCCATGAGGAAGTGGACTGTACTGTCTAAAGCCAAGATTTTCTCCAAGATCTAAGAAACAGCTTCTCATTCAGAGAAAGTTAGGTGAGAAGTGTATTAAACTGCCGTTCTATAGACCCTGCATTGTGCACACAGATCTGTACTGATACAGCTAATTGAGTGGAGATGCAAAGTGTTTTATTAGAAATTTGATTTTATATGTAGTAACCTCTGTCTGTGACACCATCATTTTAAATATATTTTTAACCTTTCATGTGCTTTTGGGTTAGACTCAAATCTTGGTAGATTCTCCCATGAATCTAAAAACTTAACTATGTCTGTTTCATTTTGGAGTCAAATGAGTTTAGAACAGTCTCACTCTACGTGAGGAGCTCTATTTTTTATTGCAGAAAAATGAGTAAGTTACTAAATAGATTATCAATACAAGCATCAGGGTCTCAAAGGGGAAGTTAAAGAAACATTATTGTGTCTGGATGTGCCCTTGGAACAAGATTCTTGCATTGCCTAACTGTTGCAAAAATTGGGTCTTGCAAAAAGAACCCTGAAGAAAAAGAGCACTCAAACATAAGCAGGCATTGGGAGTTTCTCAAGTTCAGCCACAGTACCATAAGTATATACATACATTCTCCTCTTCCCCTGCTGAGAAAGAGAGAGAGAGAGGGAGAGAGGGAGAGAGAGAAATGTATGCCTGATTTTGAAAGACAGCCTATTTGTACCTTTTGCACTGGCGGAATAGTTCAAGAACAGTTCATCCTAACAAAAATATTATCCCTGTAATACTGCCAGCCAGGTCAGCAAGAAGCTCATGTTATCTGCTGTTTCTGTGGCAGTACTGCTCACAAAACTTGGATTTGTTAGAGAATTACTTAAGCCCACTTGCTGTTGTCTGAACACTGCCTCATTCATGAATCTGCTTTCTTTGTCCATTCAGACTAGTGACATCTCCTTCTCTTCTTTCCTGCACTGATCATTTCAGGAAAGGCATCTTTGGACTTGAGGAGAGTCCCATTACACAGTGGAACAAAACCACATGTTCATGAGTGTTGATCTTACAGATTGGCAAATCAGGTTTCTTGTATACTCTTTCCAAGCCATTTACATGTATTTCCAATAATCTCATTTTTAAAATGCTTCATTTTAGATATATTACAGATTACAAATGATGAGTTCATTGCCCATCTTTCTCACCTGCTGAGCTTTTTCTTTCTTTGTCTTCTGGTATCTGCAAGCTTGTTGATTTCTTCTTCAAGAACAGCTTTTTTTTAACATTTTCCATCTGGCATAAACCTAGGCCTATGAAAAGGTTTACAAGACCTGGCTTACAAGACAGAGTCAAGCATGGAGTACACCAGCATGAACAGAGATAGGGAGCCCTGGACATAATGCATCTCTGATCTGGGTAGCAGGGTTTGAACTTAAACTCTCCCTCTACTTCTTCAGAGAAGAAATGCGTGAGATTACTTCATAAACTGGTAGGCACAATATATTTGGCAAATTAGTGGCTCTTGTGTTTTTGCATTACTTGGTGTAGGTTTAGGGCAAGGGATATTATCCTGCTCCACTGTAGTTCCCAAAATGTGTTCCACTGTGCAGTACTCATTCACGGCCTGCCATCTGCCATTACAACAAATGCAAATTTTGCACTTCTGTCTTATTTCTCAAACCTTCCTGTATTACCTCTTAACTAGATTTCCACCTTTACACTATGTACTCTGCTTCACAGCTGTTTACCATCTTCATTTTTGAAAGGGGTTACAGAAGACTTAGTTTCAATGTATTACACATGAAGCACTGAACAACATCCTTGTAAGAAGTTGATGAAGCATTAGCCCAAGTCTAAACTTGAGCCAAAAAACAACGCATTTGTTTATCATATTTAATCTGGTCTGTGCACCTATATCAAACACAGCCATTGCTCATTTATCTCAGTGTCTCAATTATCACACAACGTAAAATTCTTCTTTGAGACACATTTCTGTAGTCAGTACGCCTGCTAATCTCTCAAAACAGTTCTCTGCCAAACAAATTCACTTACCTGAAGTTGCCATTCATGTTGCCCCAGATGCATTCTTCATCTGCTGTAGTCCCTCGAAAGACCCACTGAACAACCTCCGACTGTTCAAAGTGTTGGCATAAAAACACAAACTCTCTTTCCTGACCCGATCTAATGGTTAATGAACTCTGCCTTCAGTTCAACGAGAAGCAAGAGTTATTTACTGTAAGGAGCCATATATTGCTTGAAGTATGTCAGAAAGTTACTCCAGCAACCAAAATTGCCATTTGTAGAGTTGTTGCATATTCCATTTACCCTCTGTTCTTCTTTGACCTCTGATTTCCTCCTGTATTTTCCTCCATTTGGCTCTGTTATATAAATATTGGCTCTCTGCCATTTTCAGCTATAATGAGCTGCAATATTCATTGATACCAAGAAGCCTAGAGAGTGAATGCAGGCCACTTCTGTCATCTCCCAGAGCACTTTCATTGAGCCTTTGATCTGCTTGCATGTGTTGACTGCATAGGCTTCTCTTTTAATGGATTACCTTCACTTGCAAGGAAGATGTTTTTTTGAAGAAAAGATCCTTACTCTTCCTTGTGCACAGAATCCCCCTAAATCTTACCCTGCCTGTTGCACAGAGCAGTTCTGCTCCCTTGTCACATTAGAAATACTGAAAATCAGGCTGTAAAATTTTGTTGGACTAGCACTGGACAACAACTAAGTATGACTTATTTTTCTGTTGCTACTCATAATTAAAAATAACTTTTCCTTTTACGTTTTATTTCTTAATAAAGTGTCAGCTTTTTCAAATATTAGTTACATCTCACTTTTCCTCTGAGATGTGTGCATACTTTTCATGTATTTCTAATGTTATCTCTAATCTCTAACACAGACTGAGTCATGGAAGTAGGGAGATTACTTCCTAGAGACACAACTCAGTGTTTTACCATCCATTCTTAGCTCTCACACTTCACTTCAAAGGAGTCTGATTTTACAGTGAATAATTTAACATCTGAATGGAAAATTGGTTGTATTTAAATTGTTACCTTTTTTGCCCCTTTCTTTGCAACTAGTTAGATTATAAAGCCAGGAACTGACTTTGGAGTCCTCATCTTAGTCCTGTAGCCTCAGAGGAAGCAATGCTTCACATCCAGAATTAACACTAATTTTCTCTGCTGCCCAAAGTTGAGTATCACATTCTGAATGCTATTTAAGACCTGACACTGAAGATACTTACTCAACCCAAGAAAAATCTGCTAAAGAAGCCTCATGAAAGCTTTTCTCACTAATAAAAATGGAAGATGTGCCACAAACACAGCTCCAGATCGCTAACAGAAAAGAAAGGGAGAAGTATGTGTTCTCATTAGACTTCTCACTATGCAGCATCCAATGCAGGATGCACAGGCTAAGGACAGGAGGCAGCCAATATTAATGTAGTATGTGATTTAGTCCATTGCATGTGCATATACACAGCTGCCACCCCTCTCTTGTGCACTGAGTAATGTTTCTATGCAGGCAGGTGTCAGATGTTAAGTAAGATGCTTCCAGGCAAACCTCTCTCCACACTGATGAATGTTTATTTTAGAAAAAAAATAATAATAATAAAAAAAAGTTGTTTCGTATCACTTTCATATGGTTTAACCACATAAAAATGACAATAATTTCATTTTTTAGAACTAGTTTGTGAGGTCTTTGTGTAGCAGGGTGTTTACTTCTCCTGTGCAGTGTTCAATTTTCTTGACAGTGCTTAAAGGGATTCTGTCAGGACATACAATGTGTATCTCTCGAAAATGCCTTTCACTTACAGCACCTAACAGCTTAGAATGCTTTGTTTTTACCATATATACCATGCATATAGGGACTGATCCAAAGCCATTCTCTCCACAGGGATGCTTTGGTTCAAGATTATATATATTTTTTAAGTTCTGCCTACATCATTTACTTTTTCCAGGCTGACTATGGAGGTGCAGGGGTGTTTTGTTCTGAAAGGTAATGGCTCCACAGGGGCAGCTGCTCTGACTCTAGCAGCCTCTCCTGCCATGAGTAGCTGGTTAATAACTAGTGTCATTTTCTGGTCTAGCTAGCTAGCAGAATTATTATGTGGAGGCTAGTTTCTGCAGAAAAGAGAAGGAAGTTTCAAAACTGAGGCAACAGTACATTATTGTCCCTGTTGTTATTTGCAACACACTAATGCCTAGAGGCTCCTGTCTAGCTGGGAGTCCCATTGTGCTAGGCAGTAGATAAAGACAGAGAAAGAGATCATCCCTGCTGCAGAACTACAGCCTAAGCAGACAGCATGGAGAAACCTGAGAGAAAAGAAAGTATTGTTACAACTTTGCAAATCTGAAGTTGGGAAATGTGGGAGAAGAGCACTTGAGTGTTCTCATTGTACTCAGAGGGGCTATTCACAAACTCACAGGCTAGCCTGTGTCTCAGCAGTGCTGGTTTCAGTCACCTCTGGAGTCCGGTGAAGAGCCAGGAAAAGGGTTCTGTTCACACAGTCCCTCAGTTCTTCACCCAAACTGCTTAGCCACAATATAGCATTGCTACTTTTTGTCTTGTCACAAGAAAGAGGGAAAGTTCATTTATAAATAAAATTAATTGGATAGAACTATTTCAAAGCTCACGCTCATATTAAGTGTTAGGGGCTTTTTTGTTTTCCCTTTAACCAGCTTGACGTTGGGTTCAAGTATCCAGACTATGTTCTGTTGAATATGTGAGCCCTCACAAAACTTGAAACTCCTTGAGGTATAATGTGATAAAGTTGAATTTATCATTTGCAGGCAAGATTTCTGTTAGATATGTCAAAAGAATTTTCTTTATAAGAAAACGGCATGATTAAGCTATTTTTTAAAAGCACCTCTAATATTTTTACACTAATGGTAAAGAGTAATTGTGTTGTGTTTTTACACTAATGGTAAAGAGTAATTGTGTTGTGATATAAATACAGATTTTCAGATCATTGGCCCTTTTTCTGGCAATTTGGAGCTTCAAAATTGTTCTCTTTCTTTAACTTAAAGGATCTGCAAATGCTTATGCTTTAAAAGATACTGAGCATGATGAATTGTGGAAAGTGCATGTTTACCTGAAATTAAACATATGCATAAGCACTGCCCACTGAAGCCTGACTCACTCAATAAGTATGTTCCAGAAAATTACAGTTACTCATTGACCTATAAAAATTACAATAATTATTGATAAATTCAATATTTAATAATATATTACAGATTCTAATTATAATTCATAACATGTACAGACTGTTATATTTCCTAGCTGGGTGTTTTCTTTTCCTAAAATCTGACCACTATTAATTCATTTTGGTTATTTTGTAGTTACTGGAGGTGCAAGAAATTTAGTGCTCAGGTTGGTCTGACTTTTCCCAGCCTTCTGTTGAGTTTTAGACCCCACACATAACATTGTGTATAAAAATTAATAAATAAAGGAAAACCACTGTTTGAGCAGTCAAATCAGGTTCAGTAGTTCATTCAGACAAATGTATGTGTCCTAATCACCAATCCTAAAATAAATAAATAAATAAGTAAATATAAATAAATAAAAATTAAAAAATCCTGAGGCATCACAACAGTCTGCTAGAAGCAGGAGACGGTTCATCTGGAAAGTGCCAAGTTTCTATGATCAGTTTAGTGTTTTGAATTTGTGATGATACCTGAAATAATCTGAGTTTTAAGACTATCCTCTGCTCACTACACTTTCCTTTTACCTTTTTAATTCTTTTTTTTTTTTTTTTTAATGAAATACAGTAATTGAAATATTTTAAAGACTAGGTTGTGCTTAAATACATAACTTCTATTTAGGCATTTAGGAGATGGAAACAGACAAGTGATGAAATCATTGACCTAAGCTAGGACAAGCCAGGGGCTTATGGGAACAGATATGCCAAAATTCTGCTGTGAAAAAGGCTAAAAGGTTGCTACATATTCATGTAGGTTTGGGCACTAGTGGTGGGGAAAGAAGGAGGGATCAAAACAATATTCCAGAACAAACCCATGCAATCTTTTCAGTGGGCTTTGGTACGCAATACAGGAAGTACCAAACCAATGACTTCAGCTGGAGCAAGAATGCAAATTTTTCCTAAAGTCTACACTGTAACAACCACAGTCAGCATACAAAGATGCCAAACCCGATTGTGTGAGCTTTCCTTAGCTTGATCCTGTAACTGCCTTGTTTACCATTTTAAGTGTAAGATTATCCTACTTGAATTTTAATTCTGGCATTATCAGTTGCATACAGGATATCATGCCATTCTTCTGCTTTAAATTATTATTATTATTAATTATTTTTTTTGCATGTCATACTGATTGGAAAAGTCAGTTCAGTGTGGCCAAGTCATCAAAAATATAAATAAATAAATATACAAAAACAGAGGAATGTGCACATAAAGACCATATGAAATAAGAGATGAATTATTTGAGGTCACATCTCATAACACTCTACAGTAAGGATAAAACTGTATTATTGCAACAAGACAGTATTAAAAAAAATAAAATAAAAATAAAAATAAAAGAATTACTATCTCCAACAGAAGACAGTTTATAAACTACTTGTAGTCATACTCTCCTACCCATTTTATAAAGTGGTGCAATCACCTTTAGCTATTTTAAAATAATCCTGTAGTCCTGTGATTCTATTCAATAAGGTTATCACTGATCTCTATTTTTGTAGGACTGTGAAATTCTGCCAATCATCTATATCATCTATGATTTTGGTTACTTGCATATCCCTACTCTACTTTGCATATCTCTACTCTGTTCTACATTCTTTGCTTTGTATCTATGAAAGCCCAAAAAAGTCAATGAAAACACAAGTGTAAGAGAGAATTTGACCTCATATTTCCTGAGGACCTCTGAGAACTCTCCTATTTAGAGCAGCTGGAAGGAATTGTGAATAAAACTATATTATGGGTAGGGCAACAGATGCAACCTGCAACAGAAAATTCAAACATTAGGAAAAAAAAAATCCTTTCTCTTTATTGAAATGTAACATTTCTTTCTGGAAGAAGAAGCAGTCACCCTCTTCTGCAGAAGCCAAGATCTCCAAAGAGTTTATGTGGCCTGCTGGCCACTGAGATGTGAACTGCCAACAGAAACATTGTGCTCTTATACCAATAACAAACAATGAGTTGCTGGAGGCAACAGCTATTACCATCACTTGAATAAAAGCAACTTTGGCAACTAACCATGTATGAAAATAGATTCTGAAATAATAAAATGCCTTCTTTTCAGCACCTACTCAAATATCTCAGTTTAGATTGTTCCAAAAACTGAAGGGTAGCTGATATTCACATTAATTCTGACTGACAATTTTATGGGAAAATATGGGAAGACCTATCCCCCAAGATCATTCATATGGAGAACATACTCCAGATTAGTTTAACTGGCTGCCAGATGTCACTTCCATTGCACTGCTAAATAGCTCCTGGTATCAAACTTAAGTGGCCTTCAGTGTATTACAGCCTGGAAAGTGGCCATAGCAACTTATTCCTCACTGTGCAGGGTGTATTAATTTTTAGAAAGGGTTAAATACATTTTTCTGGTTGTTAATGGCAGAATGAAGAATACTGTTGTGGCATTTAGGGAAGAGGAGGTGGATTTCACTACCAAGGTTATTGTCTAAAAGCAAACTAGAGTGTCATTTATATTGTATACAGCGATGCTCAGGGCACATCCTGTCCTACTATAAAAACAGACAAAGTAATCAACAGATGGAGCACAGAAGGGGAGCAGAGTGGTGTTTCGGCCTTTGCATTATCATCTACTGAGGAAAATATATTTGTTACCTACAATCTTTTAAATTTGTTTATGGATGTTATTGAGAGAGAGGGAACAAATATGCAGTACAACTTTATAAAATAAAAAGAGAAGTTAGAATAGTTCTGTAAGAGTAGGATGAGATTTTTTTTTCCATAAAATGTTTACTAACATGGTGCATTTTAAACATGCTGAGCTGTTTCCATTGACTGCTGATCCTAAACTATCAGAGTTTTTCCCCATAGCTCCTTCATAAATTCTGCTTCTTGTTGCTGACATGTTTCATAACTTTCCTTCATTGTCTGCCTCAGTCCTGTTGGAGCCAGAGGGTGTCTTTCATCATAATCACTCCTTTTAGTTTCTGCCTGGCTTTGCTTTCTACAAGGGCAGGTTGTCTGAGCTTTCCTTTTCCTGAATGTTTAATTTACTCCCCTGACAATCAGTTTCAGTAACATCATGCAGGCAAGAAAGCTATTCTTCAGGTTTAGAAAAAGTGTCAGTATCTGGCTTTTGTACTTTCATTTTGGATGTAGGAGTATGCCCACGTCAGTCTAGTGTTTTATCTAAAGTGGATGGGAAGTCTATTCTCTTCTATTCTCACTCTGAATACAAGACTTCTTTGCATTTGTGTTTCTGTATATCTCTGAATTGCTTCTAGTAGAGTGCAAGAGTGAGACTTGACATTTTAAGCAATTTTCTATGTATTGCTGACAGAATTAGAGGGGGTTTTCAGTACGACTAACACCAGAAATCTGGTTTTCTTGTGATGAACACTGAAACTGAGATATGAAAAATTCTATTGATTCAAAATATACACAGCTAGCACAGAGAAAGGTTGAGTCAGAAGCAGATGTTTACCCAGAGGATAAAGAGTATCCTTCTGCCCTTCTGTTGCATCTTTTAAGGCCATAGCACTCCCAACTCAACAACAAGGAAAAGCCTGTCAGGAACCCCAGGAAATCCCTTGAATCTTCTGGAAGAAATTCCTACTCAGGAATTCACCGATATATTCCTCTGATGAATATTGTTACTAACTTTTTTTCTTTTGGTTAAAGACAGAAAAGAACCAGCTAATGAAGTCCATTCAGTCTTGAAATACATTAGCCAGGCTCCTGCCCATCAAAAACTTTTAATGTAGAACACAAAACTTGTTCTTATGCAGGAGTCCAAGAGACCTGAAGCCCAAGAGCTTCTAGCAAGAACCAAAAATGCAGAGGAACAGTTAATACTCTTCTTAACCTCATCCTGCAGCTACAAGAAGGGTCACTTTGGTCAGAGGAGGAGAAATCCCTTTCACTTACTGCTTCTTCACTCCGCCATTTTGAAAAGAGAGGATTAAGGTTACTTCATATTGTGCTTAAGGTTTTCTCTACTGACTCCTTCACAGATGGGAGACTGGGAAATGGAGCACCTGCAGTCTTACCTGTGGGGTTGGATTACAGACACGAGATGTCTTCTGTTCTCACTTATTATCAAGAGAAACTAACGAGACTGTGATCTTGGCAGATGAATTGTGCCATAAACCTAAGCCATCCCTCGTGCAAGCCTGTAATCGCTTTGACTGCCCACCCTCCTGGTATCCTACAGAATGGCAAGAGGTAAGAATGCATGAGTCAATCTCATTTTATGATTATTAAAAGTAGTCATTACATGCATGATCAGTGGATTGTTTTGAGTTAGCCTATTAAGAGGATTCATTAATCATTGTAATGAGCTATTAAAAAATGAAAAAGTGGCTTTTTTCTCTTTAGTGAAAACTGAATCAGGATTTTCAGAGGCAAATAATGACCATTGCTATTTCTAATGCAAGATTACTGAAAAATTTTAATGGCTGACCATAGGTTCCAAACAAAAAGATCTGGAATGTGATCATCAGCTGGAGTCACTGAATTTCAGTTAGCAGTGAATTTCTGTGTTTCTAGGAATACAAAGCTACAACAATCAGGGAAGAGAAGATCTCTGGAGCATGATGAGCATGCCTTCTATTCTCAAAGAATTTAGTTTAGGGCAAGAAACTCTGCTCATCCTTCAAAGTCACAAATAAGTGTGAGGTACTTCATGAAATGTATGCCTTTTTACACTAATATTGAAAATTTCAGTCTGCACAATGGATCTATACAAGGCTTTCTTTCTTTGGTAGGCTACCTGAAATAAGTTTATTTGCTGCCATCTGGTTGCAAATGAAAACACACAATTCAAAAGACTTAAAGGTATTTATGTTGGATAGGATACTGCAGAAGGAAGAAATTATACTGTTGGGCTGTTGAGAGGAATGGGAAAATTCACTGTACAGTGGAGGTGCAAGCAAAATATCTATTTAAACCTTCAGTTCTGTTGGGTGTAAGGATTCATTCCATGTTATCAGAAAGCCATGAGCTGTTGGCACTGTGCTTACATATAACTCCCAGTCTCCCTCTATAAAATATGCCTTTGACTTAACAGCCAAGGAGATGTTAATGTACTTACCTAATGAAGCTGTTAAATCTGTGAAGCTGTACTTCATGGGAGACCTCTGGATTTGGGCAGCCTTCCCAGTAACCAAAATTTATGCCAGCCTGATGTTCTGTCAAAACTAGATAACTAGCCTATGGCATTAGTCCTTTGTTTAAAACAATTGAGTTATATTTCATGCTTTAACATTAATTTGTCTACTGATATTCACATACACATATTTGCTTATTTGTACTTTTCAATATTGCTAGGCTGTATCCACAGATGAATTCTATATTTGTAAATAGCTTTTTACTAACACATAATATAATAAAGTTAGCATATGCTAAAAGGTGTGCCTGTGCTAGTTAAAAAGCCTATAATTGGCCATAGTCCTTACAGAAAGCAATTTTCTGCAACTTTATTTGAACAGTCAGAAGAGACATTCATTATGTGATGCTGAATGTCTTCCTCAACAGTGTAATCACACACATTTTTGCCTGTCTAAAGTAATGTTTTAGGCATTTTTTATATCTGCAAATAGGATCTCAATCTTGTTGACAGGTGAAAGAGATCTTAGGGAGGATGGCGCAAAATTAAGTGTAAAGACTTTAACAAGCATATCAGTCAGGAATTAAATAAGACTGTCCAGGTTGCACCTCTTGTGTTAACTGCTGTCTTCTCTGGACTAGGTGGAGACAGAGGATTTTTGCTGCATTTCACTGCTGTGGCTTAATTAATTGCTTAACTGCACTTTGCAGGAAGGACAGCTGTATATTCAGCTCCTCATTATGTGGCCACTGAATAGTTCTTTTGATTCCCTTTAACCAGGAGAAAATGGTGCAAACAATGCTCTTCTCTACACATAGTCATCTGCCTCTATTGAGAACAGTATAGTGCAAGAAAAAATAAACTAATCCACTAAAATTAATTTCCATCATCTCATTTTTTAAAGATGTCTGTCTTCCTTCTTTGCACCAACCTGTGTGCATAAGAGGTCCACCCTGTGGCAAAGCCAGGCCTGGCAGTTCTGTCTCACACAGGTTTCCTGTGGATGACCTCCATGTGAAAACCTGCATCAACAGGCTAGTGCATTGCGCTTTGTGCTTATTACCGCTGGTTGACTCCTGGGGTGTGCAAGCGAAGAGACCATCTGGAAGGGATGTTGGTAGCTGAGACTTCATCTGGAGGCAAGCTCCAGCCACACAGCAAGGCTGCTAAGTCAGGGTAGCCAGCATGGCTGCACATTGTTTCAGGAGGGAGTCTCCAGCAGCCCAAATCCTGCAGGAGGCTTCTGGGAAGATAAACCTACAGACCTTACAGAGGTCTCCACATCACCCTGAGACCGTGAGAGATGTTCCCACCTGTGGAGAGACAGAGGGCCATGCAGGAAGGTACCTGGAAAGCTTTGCAGGCAGTGGAGGGCAGCATCTGCTCCCCATGTGGCACCATTTGAAACCATTTATTTGGTCTCATCTGTGGAGTTCATCATGCTTTTCCAAGCACTCTCTCAAAATAATTTTAAGCAAGGAAAAAAAACAAACAAAATTGCAATGCACAGCATTTTTTTTTCTACGGCTCTTTATGCTTGTTAAGGGAGGATACTCTGAATTAAATGTCTTTAAAAGACCCAGTGTTCCTGGCAGATAAACACAGGATAATTATCAGTGTTGTAACATTCCAGGCGATTTTTTAAAATAACTCTTTGCAGATTCAAGGCTATTTATTTTTAAACAGTTCTATTTCTTAGCTAAATCCATTAGGATGTTTATCTTGTTTTCAGTAGTGTGTTTCTGGAGGAATGTGGATATAAGCTTTCATTTTTACAAGCCACTATAAATATCTACTCTGCAGACCTCAAATAGGAGTCATCCATTAATAAACCTTTATCCTTCTTTGTTTTATTACTAAGTGATACTTACTTCTTTCCACAAGTGGAAACTTCTTTCCACAAGTTTGAGAAAAGACCAGCCTCCCTGACTCCCAAACAATGAAACTGGTGTTTTTGCCCGAATCCTGTGCAGTGTATGCATATGTGTGGAAGCTCATAGGCATGTGCTGATGCAGAGAGACAGTTGGCTTTCCCTCTGCTTTCAGTGGGGACCGTCAGTCCTTTGTGTTAATTAGTGTTTGCATATTTTTGTATGAGCAGAAGAGATCGAAGTGATGACTCCTGTAAGAGAAGCCAAGGCCACCAGCAGTTTAAGATGGCATTTCCCAGCACTCCTACAGAGGAGTCAATACCTGCTGTGGGGAGCTCTTTCTTTTCCTTATTTGTAGCACCCATTCCCTTGAATCTCCAGAGGTGCTGTGCAGTCACACAATGTTCCTGGTTAAAGTTAGTTTGAAGTGTAATTAGGTTTAGCCTAGATGAATTTTGCACTCCTGCTCACTGTGCAGGTGCTTGAATACTTATGCCAGTATATGCGAAAAGCAGAAAAAATAAAAATAAAAATAAAATAAAAATAAAAAAATAAAATAAAATAAAAAAAAACAGGAATGATTAAATGGCAGAACTGGGTGTATGGATTGTCTTCTTTAGTATCAGTCTTGCCATATGTTTCCTTAAGCTAATTGCTGAACCAGGCATAATTAGATAGCAATGTGGGGAGATCACAGAATCACACAATTGAAAGGGTTGGAAGGGAGCTCAAAAGATTGTCAGGTCCAACCCCCCTGTCAAAGAAGGTTCCTCAGAGCAGGCTGCCCAAGTAGGCATCCAGACGGGCCTTGAATATCTCCAGAGGAGACTCCACAACCTTCCTAGGCAGCCTGTTCCAGTGCTCCATCACCCTCACCATGAAGAAGTTCTTTGGCATGTCGGCGTGGAACTTCCTGTGCTCCATCTTGTGGCCATTGCCCCTTGTCCTAGCCCCACAAACCACTGAGAAGAGGTTGGCTACATCCTTCTGCCTCCCACCCCTCAGATATTCATAGACATTGATGAGATCCCCTCTCAGTCTTCTTTTCTCCAGGCTGAACAGACCCAGGTGTCTCAGCCTTTCTTCATCGGGAAGATGCTTCAGGCCCTGCATCATCTTTGTGGCCCTCCACTGCACTCTTTCCAGGAGATCCCTGTCTTTTTTGTACCGTGGAGCCCAGAACTGGACACAGTACTCCAGGTGAGGCCTGACCGGGGCAGAGTAGAGGGGGAGGATCACCTCCCTTGACCTGCTGGCCATGCTCCTTTTAATGCACACCAGGATCCCATTGGCCCTCTTGGCCACCAGGGCACACTGCTGGCTCATGGTCAATCTGTTGTCCACCAGGACCCCCAGGTCCTTCTCCTCAGAGCTCCTCTCCAGCAGGTCATCCCCCAGCCTGTACTGATACTTCCGGTTGTTCCTTCCCAGGTGCAGGACTCTACACTTGCTCTTATTAAACCGCATCTGGTTTCTTCCTGCCCATCTCTCCAGCTGGTTCAGGTCTCACTGAATGGCAGCACAGCCTTCTGGTGTGTCAGCCACTCCTCCCAGCTTTGTGTCATCAGCGTACTTGCTGAGGGCAGACACTATTCCCTCATCAAGGTCGTCGATGAACATGCTGAATGAGACCAGACCCAGCACCAACCCTTGGGGAACACCCCTAGTCACAGGTCTCCACCCAGACTCTGTGCCACTGATCACCACCCTCTGAGCTCGGCCAGCCAGCCGGTTCTCAGCCCACCTCGCTGTCCACTCATCTATCCCACACTTTCTCAGCTTTTCAAGCAGGATGTCATGGGAGACAGTATCGAAAGCCTTGCTGAAGTCAAGGTAGATGACACCCACTGCTCTCCCCCCATCTACACAGCTGGTGATGCCATCATAGAAGACAACGAGGTTGGTTGAGCATGACTTCCCCTTGGTAAATCCATGCTGACTACTCCTCATAACATTCTTCTCTTCCAATTGCTTGGAGATGGCATCCAGAACAAGCTGCTCCAACACCTTTCCAGGGGCAGAGGTGAGACTGAGTGGCCTGTAGTTTCCCGGATCCTCCTTCTTGCCCTTCTTGAAGACCAGAGTGACATTGGCTATCCTCCAGTCTTCAGGCACCTCTCCTGTTCTCCAGGACCTTTCAAAGATGATAGAGAGTGGCTCAGCGATCACCTCTGCCAGCTCCCTTAGCACACATGGATGCATCCCTCTGGGACCCATGGATTTGAGATGCATCTCTTTTGCAAGTCAGTATTCTTGCAAAGTCCCAGATCCCCTTGAAAGGGGTGCTGAGGGATATAGGAACTGGCTCTGATCAGCAGCTGTGGGAGGCAGGAACGTCAGGAGACGTGGTGCAAACACTTTGCGTGCTTGGGTGGGTGAGGTGAAATCATGACACATCACTCCTGCCTGTGACACAAGCACAGTTCTGAGTTGTAACAGTGTTGTGAGACCTTTCTGAACACAGAGACAGCAAGCACGTTATTCAGATGGGATGTGTCTAAATAAGATGTGTATAAATGTGTCTAAAAATAATTCCTCTCAGAATTATTGCTTCATATTGTCTGTAAATCCAAGTGGACTTTGCTGCCATTGGTCTACCCCCTTCCTTGGAATAATGTGGGAGCTGGAAGGTTCCACTGGAGAAAAGTCAGGAGAGATCCCAGACCAGTGAAGGACAGGTGCAGGCACTGCTCCGGTGCAGTAATACAGTACACTAGAAAAGTGTTCCTGCAGACAAGGAGGAATCTTGTTACTGTGTTTGGCTTTCTCTGGCATTTATCAATAGCATTTGACACTGAGTAACAAGTTATTTTTCATAAAACAAAGCTGTGTGGGTGACTGAAGAGCAAGAAACAAGAAAAGATCTGTTTCGTCTTACTCTTTTATCTGGTCATGATGGAAGGGCAGAGAGACTTCCTGGGATTTGTTTGACTGACAGTGGGAACATGCTTTTGTTGTGTTTATACAGTGCCTAACTCATTTTGGCTCTGGTATATGACGGCAGTCCTTAGGCAATCTTGAAATAATACTTTTAATCATATTTTTCTTGATTTACTCTCTCCTCAGGAATGAATTGTTCTCAAATGAAAGGCTAATAAATGTTTTCTTTTGCTGAAAACTGTAGTATTGTTTTACTTGCTTAAATTTTTGGAAGCTTTTGAGCTTCATAACATTCTAATTGGGACAGAAACTATTTTTACTCATTAGAGAACAAACGAAACAGAACATAAATACATCTTTAGTTACAGTGTTCAAGCCTGCACTTCCATTCTATCTGTTAAGACAAACATATATCCTAAAAAATGAGGCTCTCTTTAAAGTTTATGCATATCTCTCTCTAAGAGAGAAGGGCCTTTAATGTCTCCAAGATTTTATAAATAATTTTCTTTTTAACTGCCTTAGTATATGTTTTAATATTTCATCATGTGGTTTACTACTTTTCAGACATAATTCCATGTTGCAAACTATAAGCAGTTCCTGGTAATTTCAGCATAGGAAAACCTGCCCTTTCTCCTTTACTAGGAGAAGGGAGAAATGGAATTGAACTGTCTGGGCTAAGAAGAAGAATTGGGAGCCACCTATCAGCCACCACAA
>NC_048926.1:36180348-36276376 GCF_011077185.1 Oxyura jamaicensis
ACTGCATTTGCTTGTTCAATATGTCCTGCCCTGCATGGGTAGAAAATAGGTACAGAGGGAAATATTTACATTAAAGAGAGAGGGGAGGTGGGCTGTCTGGATTTTAATCAGCCAGTTTTAGTTTGACTCAAATAAACCTTCCTCCTTACCTTTTGGAAAGATCACACACTGCTGTCATGACAGCCATAAATATAGAAGGTTATTTAATGCGTTATTATATTAACCTTATAAACCAATTGTTGAGGCCAACAGCAGATTGCAGCTGTTATACGGCTTTCACATGAGTTAAAAATCAGTGGAATGCCATACTGCATGAAGTCTTGAAGGACAGGAATTCAAGAGTGAACAGTCAAGTTTTGAAATGCACTAGGAATAGTCCTCATGCAGCTCAGAAAATAGAAATATGAAAATTACAAAAGGAAGAAAAAACAAGCAATCAACTGGAGAAATTCTTATTTACCACACTCAAATTTCCACTGCTTTTCTCACTAATACAAACTTTTTTTAATAAGCTGAATTTGGATAAATACTTATCTCATGGCTACTGTTATCTAATATGTATAATACTATCCTGTAAATGAAGATCTTGAATCAGTTTCTGCTGGTGAAGACTTTTCCATACTGTCTGACACTGCCAGTAGCACAGTCAAAGCTCAGGCAGACACTTAAACCTAAATCCTCCACATCATGTGCAAGTGCCTCATTTTCTAGTTGTGGGGTATAGGAAAGGACAGCTTTTCCACCTCCATACTGTAATTCTAAGTTGTTGCTTCCATGTGTTTCATACAAATTTCTGAAAACAAAATGTTTCAGAAATGCTGAAGCAAGTTTTTTTCCTTTTTTTTTTTTTCATTATTATCAAAATATGTTGCTTCTACTTCACAAAATATTTTTGACATTTTTTAAAGTCTGCTTTGACATCTCTGATTTTTTTGTTGTTGTTAAATTTTCTTCTTGGCTAAACTTAGATGTTGATTTCTACCTAAATTCACAAGTAATTTTTGCTGGCATTTGCCTGGGTGCAAGTGTGATGCAAGTTGACTGACTCTCATCTCCAACAGTGTTCACAGACATGTGGGGGTGGTGTCCAGAAGCGAGATATGCTTTGCAAGCAGCGTCTGGCAGATGGAAGCTTGTTAGAGGTGCCAGAAACTTTCTGCTCCATGCCAGAGCCAGTTACCCAACAAGCCTGCAAAAATGAGGACTGTCCCAATGAGTGGCTTCTCTCTGACTGGTCACAGGTATGCTCTTTGTATGCATAAGTATGATTGTGCTGTTCTGGGTGACAAAGTTTCTCAGTCACTTGGGATGAAGGAGCCAAATGCTCTCAGACTGCATAAGGCTTACTGTGCTCAGTTTTGTCCTATAATCTGGCCTTATCATCCTGGTAGGGGATGTGACCACTAGCTCAATGTGTGTCTCAGGAGGTTGCCTCTACAGATGTGGTTTGCCATCCAGCCAAAACATTAAGACCTTCCTTCTGGCATAAACACAGCCCATGCTCAAAACAATAAATTCCTGCCTCTGTCCATGCACAGCCTTTGCTTCTGTTCATGCAAGGCATCCACAAGGAGTAATATTCGCTCCCCCACGCTCAATGCTTTTTCTTCCCAAAGTCTGGCATTGTGAAGGCAGTTCAGTTGTCAAGAGTATTTTCCTGCTGGGGGCCACTCCAGCCTTTCCCTATGATGCAGAGAAGAGAAGGGAGGAATTACTCCAGTCTGCTGTAGGCGTATCATTACAGATTCCAGGCCTCTCTCACTCTAGGACACTGCTTTTGCAATGTTAGCTAGTTACTTCCTTCCTTTTATTTAAGAATGGCAAAACAAACTCATTCTACTGAAGTCTCTAGCATTCCCCAGGCTCCCGTTCCAGTCCCACATGGCTTAAGAAAAAAATTATTTATGTTTATGACAGCACTAATAAAAATACAATTTAATTTTTTAATGCCAGTAAACAAGAAAATCATTCCCCTTTTTGCCATCTCTGCCTCTGCTCTCCTGGTTCTCCTTCATGCCAGCAGGTAGAAAGTACCTTAATTGTGAAGGTCACCTCATAGAGCTGTCTTACCTGCAGCCTTCTTGTGGTGATCTGTCTACATTTCACTCAAATAAATGGTTGTTCTCATTAACTCTGCTGGCAGGAGACATATGTCCATTCTGGCAGTGAAAGTGGCAATTCTATTCCGAATCTCTCCTCCTTCACAAGAAGTTGCTACATGGTTTATATTGACATCCACACTACACATATTTCTGCATTTTGGGACTTTTTAAAATCAAATCTGACTTCACTCTTCCCTCTCCATCTCACTTGAGGGCTGCCTTTTTGCTCTTTTCACTCTCAGTTTGTTTTCTCCGCCTCACTCCATCTCCAACCAGCATGCATATTGCACTGTAGACACGGGAAGTAGTGCAATGGGTGCATCTCTGTGCTACCAGCCTTACAATGATCAGCCTACTTTCCAGCTCTTTTACAGGCCACCACTGATGTCCTAGTGCAATGGCCCATATTCTCAATTACTGTGATTCTGTTTACATAAGTATGAAATAAAATATGCCTTCTTACTTCCCCCGAAGAATATGCACCTGTGCATTGAGCACTGCAGTTTGGTATTAAAGGATTTCTACTCTTTTGTGTAGACCACATCTGTTAACTACCAAGCTGAAATAACTCAGCATCTGAAACATCCATTTATAATTTCTACTAAATTTGCAAGAGTGACGCTCAGAAATTAAAGATAGGACAAAGTGACTTTAGCAGAATGGGATTTCATCTGTGAGGTGCAACTCAATGTGGTCTGCTCTTGGCTATGACCAGGAATTTACCCAACAGACACAAATATGTACAAACAACATACAAAGACAAGCTCTGCAGTATAGCAGAGTACTGTTGAAAGAAGGGATACCACTGGATAGAAAAAAAGTGCTAAAGGGGGTACAGTGGGATTCAAAACTGCAAAGGATAGAAATACTTGTTATTTTGTCTCCCTACTGTGCCTGCATCATCTCTAGCTGAATGGCCAAGTGCTGTTCTGATTTCTTTCCCTGTAGTACACTGAAAGCAGTAACTGACCCATTTGGTGATATGCGTATGCAAAGTGGGACTGGAGGTAAGGGTGAGGGTGGTGGACAAGGAGAACTCCTTTACTTTTAATAAACTTTCTTCCTAATGTTTCTTGTTCTGTTCCTAGTGTTCAGTGAGTTGTGGAGAGGGAACCCAGAGTCGAAACGCTATTTGCAGAAAGATGCTGAAAACTGGGGGTTCTGTCATCATCAATTCCTCACTGTGCCCACCTTTGCCATTCTCATCCTTGATCAGGCCTTGTGCACTAGCTACCTGTGCAAGTAAGTGAAAAAGACCCTCGGAGTGTCTGGGGGAAGGGGACTTGAATATCCATCACTAAGAAATTCATGCTGTCACATGCTTCATAACCTTCTCTTGCACTAATGTTGCTCAGTATTGCTGAGCATGAGTGGTGTCTGCTGCTGCTGCTGCCGCTGAGCTTTTCTGTCTCTGAGCAAGAATGCTCTGTTTAGGAATAAGACAAGTCAGTGGATAAAAGCTATAAATCTTACTGTGGAGCTGGTTCTGACCCAGTGTGCCAGAAGGGAGTTACTGGTTTCTGGAAGAAATGGCTCAGAATTCTGACCCAAATCTAGATATAAATTTCACAACTGGAACATAGAGAGATACAGGACAGCAGCCTGAGCTACAAACAAATACTCTGCTAGAATAGCTAAAAAGAAAATGGTTGGTAAGGAATTTTGCAGAAGATCAACTTAAAAAGTTTTTTGTCAGTTAGAACCCTCTGTGTCTTGGGATTTGCGAGGAGCCATGCAACATAAGTTGGATGTATTTTATGGTGGTATTTCATGCATTTTCTGCTGCCCTTCACAAAAACAGTAGTCTCCCTGTATGCCCTTCTCTGGCTTGCAGCAAGACAGCTGCATATATGTGAAAGATTGAATGGCAGCCTAGCTTTAGCTTAGAGTAGATTATGAACTCTAAAACCTGTTAAATGTTGGATATGTCAAGGAGAAAATAAGATGTGACATTCAGAACCAAAGCTAGGGCCAAATGTGGCATGGTATTCAATAATAGTACACCTGTGCTGTTTTGTTTAGTGTTTTGTAACAAAGATCTGTCATAGAGATCTGGAAACTGGAAGTTTCCACTTTAATAGTATATACCCTGTATTTTTAAGCCTATTCCAGACAGTTTTGTTCTGTTCAATGTTATTCCTTGAGTTAGCAGCTTTTACTCCTCCTTACTGCTGTGATCTGCAAGATCATATCGCATTTCAGGTGTGGGATGGTAAACACTTGTCTTTTTTATGTATCTATTAAGTAATACTCTTCATTTAAATACTTTAACAACAAGAACTACCTTTCCAATGGATTTTTCTCCCTCACATAAGTTTGTCTTCCTGGCACTTAGGTTTCTGCATGTACCCTGGACAGGACTACTTTTGCATTCCTAAAGTGTGCCTTGTTATTCCTTTTACTGTGATTGGTCCTGCTTAATGTTCAGCAGCTGGTGGCCAGTTTCTCCCATTACCATCTAATGGGTCAAACACTGCCGGCACCAAAGTAAACTGCTTGTTTTTTTTAATGGTACTGCATACTAATAGTATTAATGATATTTCAGGGCACAACAGGCCAGCTCATAAGCAAAGTCCCCATATTGTGGCCGTAAAGAAAGTTTACATCCAGACAAGGAAGCAGAAGAAGCTACACTTTATTGTGGGTGGGTATGCGTACCTGCTACCCAAAACCTCCGTTATTCTCCGATGCCCCACGAGGAGGTTCCGGAAGTCGATGATCACTTGGGAGAAGGATGACAAGAGACTCATCAGCTCAGCTCACATCACTATTGCACCCTATGGTTACATGAAAATCCATCGTTTGAAACCTTCAGACACTGGGACATACACCTGTATAGCGGGGCCAGCCCGTGAACATTTTGTAATTAAACTAATAGGAAGCAACAAGAAGCTCATTCCTGGGCAGCCAGCTGTCATTAGGGAGGAAGAGTCCATGAGAAAGGCCAGCCTAAATGAAGCCTTGAGAACGCAGGAGAAACATATCAATGGGATTCTCTTCAATGGAAGCAAGGCTGAAAAGCGAGGGCACATTGCTGACCCTAGCAGCTGGTATGATGATATTATATCAAGGCTGCTACAGCACAGGGGTTGGCCAGGGGAAAATCTGGAGTCATGGGAAGCCCAAGAGTCCATGGAGAGAAATATATCGTCAGAGGAAGACCAGAGCCGGGAATATAACGTGCCATTCACTATGGTCACAGAGCAGAAACGCTTAGATGATATCATAAGGAATTTGTCTCAGCAACCTGAGGAGCTTAAAGATATCTACACTGAGCAGCTTGTTGTACAGCTGGCTCATGATGTTTTTAGGAGTCACTTGGAGCATCAGGAATCTGTCCTCAAAGCATCAAGGCGAAGAGTTGACTCAACTTCTGTGGAATACCCTTTCCACAGTCGTGTTTCTGGATTTACTAGCTCCCTGAGGACATCACCTGTTGAAGCACTTCTTCCCACCTCCATGGACATGACAAACAGCTTGCGCAAACCTCATCAAAAGCCTGCCATCCTCCGAAAGATTTCAGCAGCACAACAACTTTCTGCTTCAGAGGTTGTCACCCACCTGGGACAGACAGTGGTCCTAGCCAGTGGCACACTGAGTGTGCTGCTTCACTGTGAAGCAGTGGGAAACCCAAAGCCCACCATCAGTTGGGCTAAGAATGGAGAGGAGGTGAAATACAATGATAGGTAAAATAAATTACTTAACTTTTAAGAAAACAGTTAATATTTTGACTCTTCAGTTTCCTTGCTTTAAGGCCAGTCACTCATATGTGCCAAATGACACTTTGCTGTAGTCTGGTTTCATAGCAGAAAGTAGGGCTATCACATGTGAAGTGGCAAACAGGGCACTGTAACTCTGCAGCAAGGTCTGGATGCTGAGTCAGTCTGGTATGGCAAAGAGAAGCTTTGTTTTTGTTTCAGTAAATTAAAAGAAGAGGTTGTAAAGTACTGAAATAGATAAGTACATAATGTAGTCAATAGACCACTCCATGTCTGGAGGGTGAGAACTTCAGCATATTTCCCTATGTGAAGGTGGAGGTTTCTTCTGAGAAGACTGGTTTTGATATACAAAGATTGAATATATCTGTGTTATCTTCAGATTTCAAAGTTAATCCATTCAGTGGGCGGAACTAGTTTGTGACTGGTTTAGTTTGTGATTGTTTTAGACTGGTTCTAAATTTAGAGGGATGTTCATGAAGGGAATTATGTCAATACACACTTTCATGATTGATCACAGAGATACGCGAGAACAAATCTGAAATTTAGTTTTCTGTCAAGCAGTGTGCAGTATAGTTCCCTGGGGAAGATTTCATCCTTCTGCATGAGAAATGAACAGTGTTTCTCACAGGGCTCCATCAGGGTCTCTCCAACATGGTTATTGTATCAGAATGTGGAGGTAATGCATATTTCTGTCTTCCATGCATGTACCCCTGTGTAAAAACTGCCCCTGGATAAAAGTCAGTGGGCATTATAAACACCATTCCCTGTGTATGTTCTGATAGAGACCGGAAACCATGTTAAGAACATAAAAAGGACATAAAATTATTAGAGAGTGTCCAAAGGAGGGCAATGAAGATGCTGAAGGGTCTATAGGGCAAGACGTATGAGGAGAGGTTGAGGTCCCTTGGTTTGCTCAGCCCAGAAAAGAAGAGGCTGAGGGGAAGCCTCATGGCAGCCTGCAGCTCCCTCACGAGGGGAGCGGAGGGGCAGGCGCTGAGCTCTGCTCTCTGGGGACAGCGACAGGACCCGAGGGCACGGCATGGAGCTGGGACAGGGGAGGGTCAGGCTGGGGGTTAGGGAAAGGTTCTGCACCCAGAGGGTGGTCGGGCACTGGGACAGGCTTCCCAGGGCCGTGGTCACAGCACTGAGCCTGGCAGAGTTCTGGAAGCATTTGGGCAACACTCTCAGACACATGATTTAATTTTTAGGTAGTTCTGTGTGGAGCCATGAGATGGACTTGATGATCCTTGATCCTTCTAACTCAGGATCCTTCTAACTCAGGATCCTTCTATCTTAAAGCTACAATAGGGAAACATCATTTGAATTTGAAGATGGTTACAGATAACCCAGTATTTTAACAAAGTTGTAACTGTACAGTTGTAACAAAGTTGTAACAGTACTAAAGGATGTAACATGAACTGGCTACTTTCATTTGAAAATGAATTCTGGTCATTTTAATGGTTATTACTGTGGAACCATACTCTATGGCTAATTGGAGCAATCACAGTCACCTCAACATACTAATGTCTAAGCATTAGTCGTCTAATGTGAGTTGGTACATCCTCACTTGTACAAACTCTCTATGTGGAGCTGTCTGCCCCTAAATGTAGCCTGAAAACTTGAGTAACAAAATACTTCTTTCAATGTACCACAGAAATAATGACCTTTTTCCTGTTGGTGTACAGATCACTCCATTTATATGTGTGCAAGAGTATACGAAAAGAGACTATTTCAATGCCTGTCATATACTTAACTGTTGATAACATACATTTTTTCTCATGTGTGTACTTCAGATTTTATGCTTTGGTCCTGTTCTGTGAGGAAGTGGTATGTAAGAATAGGTTGTGGATGAAGCAGTCATGTTAACTGACATGGTACAACACAGCAGTCCATGGATCTGCTAGCAGCTCTTTCTGCACAAGACAATGACCTCAGTTAAGACATTTGACTGTAGTTAGCAGGTCAGCTTTGTAAATGAGAAGACACAGAGTCAAGGTAAAAATTAATTTCCATTGTGGTGCCTGTGGAATGTCAGTGAAGTCTTGGTTTGGTAAAGATACATTACTCTTTCTGCCTAGTTACACAATTAGCTGAACTACTTTTTCACTATGGCAACTGAACCATTCTGTAATCATTGCTTTATCCATAGTACCAAGTTTGCTGGTTCTTTTCTCTCTTTCTGTGTGTGATGGCTATTGTGTATCATGGCATTCACATAAAAATGGAGACTTTTGCAGGGGGAGGGGAGACTAAGAGCAATAATGTATCTCTTGTGGAAATCTCATGCAGTCTTAATCAAGACTAGAGCCTATCATATCATTATTTGGCCATACTCCTGTGAAAATATCTTCTTGGCCCCCCAGAAGTTGCATATGTAGATTTTCATTGCCAGTGGTTATATCCTATTGGAACTATGCCATTAAGTGATTAATTTTTTTCTCTATTTAAAATGACTATGATTTCTGTAGCATCCTTGAAAGGGAAGTGAGGTTACATGAAGTCCTTGTATGGTTAATGCTGGCCACTGTGCTCGTGAGAAAATTACGAATTTGACTCATACAAGCAGCCATGGTGTAGCAGCAGACAGATTCATTTAGTTGAGAATAAAACAGTCTTATGATTTCTGAAATTTATTTTATATTATATATATACATCTTTTACTTTACAATGGCTTTCAACTTTTCATTTCCATTCAGTTTGGCCTTACTTCAGCCTTAAATGATATGCTGTATTTCTGAATTATCAAGCAACTGTGTTAGCTTAAATTTTCTGTCAGAAAAACTCAGGAAAGTATATTTTATTTGCTGATTAGTAGCATTAGTCATTGACACCTATTCATTAATATCTGAGGCAATTTTCACTCTATCAAATTCCTTCTGTATTCATCATTCATGCTTCCTCCAGGCTGGTGGGTAGGGAAGGAAACGAGCAGTGCTCTGAGCTTCAGAGATGCTCAGAATTTGTAACTTTGGAGTTAATGGAAGTTAAGAAATTATGGTGCATATAAAAATTGGTTTGTGGATACTTTTGCTGGGTTCTTGACACCCATGGCTTTGGCTCAGAATGCTTTTGCTAGTTGCCAATCAGCTGTGTAAATGAAAGCCACAGTTTGTGCAGTCTCCCAGTGTATTTCTGTAAACTGCAAGGTCATCTGTGTGTGGTATGCTTGAGCTGTCTTTCAGCTCTGTAGTTTGTCTGTTTTTACTTTGCCATCCTTTGAATGAATATATATATATATATTAAAAAAAAAAAAAAAAAAAAAAAAAAGAACCAGTTTTCCATCCACCTCTGTCTTACTGTCTTACTGGGAATAAAATGAAGATGTGCCTCTACCGCTGTTGTAGAGCAGTGCTTTCTGTGAGGGGAGTCAGAGTGTCATGCTGCAGTCCAACTCATGCCCTATTGAGTATACCACGACTGGTTATAGATGTTTTGAACTGTGATTTTTAGAGTGTAAACTATTGGGTTTAGGTTGGGTGATGGCTATCTGAATTGTCTATTACCAAATATTGGTATAAAGTCACTTTCACATATTTTTGCTGTGGGTGTTGTCTGGATGTTGTCATCATGCCATGGACATCATAGAAAGGTGTCATAGAAATGAATGGCTTTCTATTGCCTAATTCCATGAGCAGTGCTATCCACTAAAAAGCATTTATGCCTACTGCTATGTAGCTCCACTTGGAAAAAATGAATTTGTTTAGCCCCAGTCTGTGTACTGTTACAACAAAATATAACACAGGCCTAACGTTTGCTTTTAGTTATCAGTACAATGAAATCAAATGATACAAAAAGCTGCAGAATTTGAAAATATCTGTGTTGTTCCAGTAAAAGATCCTTCACTTGAGTCTGCATGTTCAACTTGAATGCATATTTAACATGGATTTTCCTATTCTCTTCTAAAGATAAAAGGTTGGGTTGATACCACCATGGTTTCTGAGTGCAGTTTCAGAGCCTGCCAGTATCCATCCCAAAGCCTGGAGAATTCTTTAATTGCTGGAAAATGTTTCATTAAATAAATAAATAAATAAGACTTTAGGGAGAAATTTAAAACATTAAAATTTTTGAGGGATTTATTCTTTGCTCAGTAAGACTGTCAAGAAATATCTTTTTCTTTCTAAGTATGCTGTGACTTTCATCAGTGGAAACCCTTCAGTACTTGATAATTCAACTTTTCTAAAATGGCAATGTATTTTCTAGGCAGACATGAAGCAGAATCTAAACAGTAGATGGTACAGAGTCTGTGGTAGGTGTTTACTACATGCCATCTGAATTAGTCACTGATCTAGGTCATGTAAAATATATTTGTGTCTTGGAGACAATGCAGTATGAAGCAACTGAGATGAGGCTGATTAAACATTAAGCTGTATTATTTTAAGTCCATAAATGAGATTCTGAAGACATGTTGGTGACAGAAAAAATTACTACAGCTGGTATTTTTTTCACTGCTGACAAGCAACTCAAAACCTAACAAAAATAGCAATCTATGAGCAAACAGGGAATCCAGCCAAAATCTTCCTATACAAAGGGGAATAACAAAGTATCTACTTTCAAGAAAAGCAGCTATGCCAAATTGTGACACACAAGCAATAGAATTATTGAGAAGAAGAGGATTTTTGCTTTCTAGAGAAGGACATTAAAAGGTGAAATGAAAAGGTGAGATAATGGATCTAGGTCTGAGTTTTTTGTTTTTAAAATTAGTTACCTATCTGGCCAATTTATATTCCTTACAAAAAAAAAAAAAAATGTGCTGGATTCTGTGGTGCTTTAGACTAGCAGAGAGAGATTTCTATCACCAGAGTTGATTAACAACAAACAAATTACGATTTTTTGTGTTTAACATGTTATAATATTAAGAAAGCTCTTTTCTCAACCTGAAGGTGACAGAAACATTTCTAAAAGCATTTCTCAAACGTTTTTACATGTTCGATGTAGGATCACACTGACTGATCAGCCCATATACTGTATTTGCACACATGCAAGCAGTACACACACAGTTTTAGCTATTATGTGCTGGTATGACTGGGACAAATTCTGAAGCTCTAATGAATTCCATGTAGAGACTGAATAAGTCAGTGCTAAAACAAATTTATGCATGCTAAAAGAAGTTTTGTAAGTAAATAAATTTGCTGTATACTAGCATTGTTAGCAGCAGCTAACTAGATATCTGCCCTGCTAAGTGGTAAAAAATAAAAGAACCTTGAAATCATAAGTGCGGAAGGGATTCTTCTAAGCATTGTTTTTGTGGTTGGTGGGTGGCTTTTTTCTGTTGTACTCTTTTGGGTTTTTTTGAGTGTGGGTTTTGTTTTTTGGTAGTGTTTTTTGGTGGTGGTGGTGGTGTTTTTTTTTTTTTTTTTAGTTTGCTTTGGTTTGGTAGTTTTTTTTTGTTTTCTTTTTTGCTGTGCAAGCAAAGATGCAATTTAAAGATGATTAATGTTTGTTTTGTAAATATGCATTTTACTAGGCACTTGCAAAATTCTGTTGACATAAGACAGCTCTCTCCTTTTATTATTAATTGTTATTATTATTATTATTACTTTAAAAGGGTCAAAAAAGAATTTCTACTCAATCTTTTCTATAATATATTTTGATGAGTGGCCCTAATGTGATTTGTTTTAGACAGATACCACCCACAGTGTTTTGAAAGAACTCTTCTCTTGCTTTTTAGCCCATGAGACAACAGTTTTCAGTCAAGGGGATGAGGGAAAGGAACTCATCAGTTCCAATATCTGAAAGCAGAATTTTTAGCGTGTGTTTAACAGGCATATCTCTCCCTTACTTTCACTCTTGAGTCCAGTCACAGCCCCAGCTAAGAATTTTACGTAGAACAGCTGCTGAAAGTTTCTGATGAGAAAAGTAATTTATCTTTAGGTTTTATCAACAGTTTCAGATAAAAATTTAAGAGAAAGGAACAGTAATGATGAAACACACTGTGCAGAAAATGAGGGTACATGAACATGAACTGATGGAGTTACGCCACCATAAAAGTTGTTTGTCTGTGAACAGAAACAGTTCATAGGAGTGTTAAGACCATCTAATTGTGGGCAGTGCACTGAGATCACAGTCAACTCTTCCTATTGGCAGAGACGGTTGACTCAGCCCAAGAAGGAGCTGAGGATTCCTTTCTGTCTTCACTGACTACTAGGGGAGCAACAAAACTACTAAGTTTGCACAAACTGCCTAGTAATCTAAGAATCTGGAGTCTATTTCAGGCTCTGATACTCAGCTCATGAGACACTTCATTTCTTTCTGCCCAGCTTCAGCAGGTTTTATGACTTTTACATTCAATGTCTTTTTCTATGCTGTTGCTGCTCCTGCTTTGCAGAACTGGGAGGCAGGAGCTAGGCAAGTCATTTGATGACATCACATAGGAACTGACAAAGCAAAGGAATAGGTTTCACTTGCCACAGAGAGATGTCCTAGATGCAGGGTAATCATTCTCTAATACACCTAGCAACGTTAGCAGAAGTGGGAATTAGATTAAAATATAGTTTAAATAATCACAGTTTACAGTCACAATGTGAGACTTTGAACTTCTTAATAGACTTTTAAATATAACGTTAGGGCCTGAATTGTAAAAATAAATAAACAAATTAAAGACCTAAATCTGTAAAAATCCTGGTAAATATATTCATGCTCACACCAACTAAGAGACCTCTATCTCCTTCTTTCTGCTTTACTCCAGGATGCTTCTTCAGCCTGACGATTCCTTGCAGATTCTATCACCTGTGGAGGCTGATGTGGGTTTCTATGCTTGCAATGCATCTAATGATCTGGGATCCGACTCTGTGTCCATTGCTGTCACTCTAGCAGGTATGGTTCACTGTCTGTGATTGCACAATGGTCCCTGCCACTTGTGTGATTCTGGATAGAAATAGTCTGCAGGATAACAGCTGGATCTGGAAGGTGGTTGGGGAAGGTGGTTCGACAGAGGTACAAGTCAGTGAAAATTCAGGGAATGTGTTTTGGAAAGCCCTGAGGCATAGTCCAGTTTTCACAGACATTTCATGACATTTGTGTCTTTATGCAAGTGATCAATACTTTTTCTCACTTGCTAAAACTGGGATGCACTCTCAAGAAACTGCATATTCTTATTATTCTCACTTATGAGCAGTACAGTTCAAGCTCTCCAGTTTGTATGCCTTTGCTGGTCTTTTCAAGTCTGACAGACCAATCCAGTAATTTACTCAACTGAAAGTTAAAGAAACCTACAAAATACCAGAGATGAAGAACTAGTCCCATGTAGGACCAGGCTCTGCATTGTGTTTGATCCACTGTGGCACCTGCATAGCTGGCACTCGCAATCACTGTCAAACAGAGGTGCAGAATATATAAACTTCTATACTTATATTTCTCTAGTAACGGTTCAGTTCTACAGCAGACTAAATATCCTTTGTTAGTTTAGATTTCAGTTACAAAGAAATCCCACCCAAATGCAACTCAAGGGAAATCAGAAGTGATGCATGAATCCAGCTTCTTTAAAGTAGATTGGTAGGCAGTGTCAGCAGGCTCACAACCACAGCAGTATTGGTAGGAGAGGCACACAACAGCAAACATGAACAAGAGACAGTTGGGTAAAGGCAAAGAAGAGAAGAGAGTTACAGTTAAGGACTGTGACAAGACAGAGAGATTTTGGAGAAGCAGGATCCTATTTATCACAAAGCTAAAAGGAGACATACCTGGCACTTAGAGACATGGTTAAGTGGGTGACATTGGTAGTAGGATGATGGTTGGACCAGATGATCTTGAAGGTCCCTTTCAACCTTTATGATTCTATGATCAGGAATGCTAGAAAGCTTATTGACTGTTCAGACCTCTCCATTTCATTGTTCCCACTGAAGAATGTGAAAACATTTGAATGCCTCCAATGTGCAAGCCATGACCATCACCTGTCAATGTATCCATGTGTGTTTAGAGGGAGGAATAGCTGTTGATGAGCTTGATTTTTGTTGTTGTTGTTGTTAGCAAATAGAGAATCTGGGGCTGGATGAGCATAAAGAAAATAAAAGTATGCATCAATGGCCAGAAGTGAAGCTCTTCATGATCAATATGCCAATAAGAAGGAGACCTCGTCTGTCCCCTAGAAAGAAAACATCTGAACCTTGCAGGGTAGAAAAGGAAGAGCTACTTACTACGTGTAGACAACCAAGAGAATGATCCTTTTTGCACTACTGTAGGTCAGGATATCTTCGCAGAAGCCAGTTAGCAGGGCAATGGTGCTGCTGCTAAAGCACTGTAGTGTTTTACAAGGAGCAACTCCCAAGTAAACTTCTTGTGTTGCACCAGCAAGAAATTGAACATGAAGTTAAAAAACGGTCTGTCAAAACTGCTATCTTGTCCATGTTGCTCCAGTGATTTTAAAAATTGCACAAGGTAATTTGCAGAGACAAGTTCATGTGAAGCTATAGAAAAATAAGTTGGGCATTATGTATACACAGAATCATAGAATCATAGAATGATTTGGGTTGGAAGGGACCTTAAAAATGCTCTAATTCCAACCCCCCTACCATGGGCAGGGACACCTCCTGCTAGACCAGGTTGCCCAAAGCCCCATCCAGCCTGGCGTTGAACACCTCTAGGGATGGGGCATCCACAGCTTCTCTGGGCAACCTGTGCTAGTGCAACACCACCCTCCTAGGAAAAAAAAATCCTCCTTACATCTAAATCTCCCCTTCTTAGTTTAAAGCCATTCCCCATTTTCTTATCATTCCTCTCCCTGACAAATAGTGCCTCTCCCGCTTCCTTGTATGCCCCCTTTAGGTACTGGCAGGCCATTATAAGGTGTCCCTGGAGCCTTCCATTCTCCAGGCTGGACAACCCCAGCTCAGCCTGAACAACCCCAACCTCAGCCTGTCTGCACAGGAGAGAGAGGTGCTTCAGTCCTCTGATCACCTTCATGACCCTCCTCTGGACTCATTGTAATAGAACCATGTCCTTCTTTTGCTGGGGTCCCAGAGCTGAATGCAGGGCTCCAGGTGGAATATCAGAAGAGCAGAGCAGTGGTGGAGAATCATCTCTCTTGACCTGCTGGCCATGCTGCTTTTGATGAAGCCCAGGATACAGTTGTCCGTCTGGGCTACAGGCACACATTGCTGGCTCATGTTCAGCTTTTTGTAAACCAGCTACCCCAGGGTGCCTTGACATTATTTCCAGGAGGATCTGTTCCATGACCTTTCCAGGCACAGAGGTGAGGCTCACTGGTCTGTAGTTCCCCAGGTCCTCCTTTCAGCCCTTTTTAAAAATTGAAGTGATATTTCCCTTTTTCCAGTCACTGGGGATTTCACCTGACTGCCAGGACTTTTGAAATATGATGGAGAGAGTCTTGGCAATTCCATCAGCCAGTTACCTCAGGACCCTGGGATGCATGTCATCAGGCCCCATGGACTTGTACCTGTTCAATTCCATTAGGAGGTCTCAAACATGCTTTTCACTTACAGTGGGAGGGACTTTGCTCCCCCAGCCGTCACCTATGGGTTCAGGGAAACAAGAGATGCGGGACGCCTGACTGGCAGTGAAGGCTGAGGCAAAGAAGTTGTTGAGCACCTCAGAGAGAGCTCTCTGCTTGTCTGTCAGAGGGTGTACACTCTCCTTGACCTTCTTTTCTGGTCCAAGCACCCTTAGAATCCCCTCTTGTTATTTTTTGTATCCCTTGCAATGCTTAGTTCCGTCTGTGCCTTGGCTTTCCTGGTCCCATCCCTACACATCCAGACAGTATCTCTGTACTCTGTCCAGGCCACAAGTCATTGCTTCAACTGCCTTTGCATTTCCTTCTTGCACCTCGGTTTGACAGGATAATAAAAATTTGGCTATACAAGGCTTGGTAGTCTTTTGGTAACATCCATAATGCAAGCCCCTGATAAGCAGCAGACTTCTCTCAAGAGCAGATCAGGTCGGTAGATAGTCAGATCAGCACCTCTGTACCTCTCAGAAGAAAGACTCCTACCACTATCACTCATCTTCTTTTCCTAGTTGCATTGGTTGTTACATGGGGAGCAGACCAGGCTGTCTTACTCAGCTCCAGTCACCTAGCAATGGGTCTTGCCTTTTCAGTCTGCAGAGGCATGAAGCAAGCGGGGAAGAGTTTTCCTCCTGCTGGTCCTTGTTGTTGCCAGCTTCTGCTCTCCAGCTTTATTGGGCCCCCTCCCTCCAGCGAGTGCAGGTGTGGGAGTTTCAGGCTGTTTGGCCGTGGGCTGTGGGTCCCCTGCAGACTGTGCTAGAGTCCAGCTGTCTAACTCCTCAGCCTCCCTGATGCTGCACAGCCTTCTCACTGTCTTCTGCAGCTGTGGCAGAGGAAGACCAATAGCTTTTCCATTATAATTGTCAAGGCTGTAGTTTAACTTTCTTAGAGGAATTAATATTCATGCATCCCAGACTCAAGCTGAGTTCTGCTTAGGAGCTGCTATACATATTCATCTCCCATCCAAGGTAAAGAGCTGAACATCTTATAAAATTAGGCCATAAACATCAAAATGAGATACTGAGTAGTTTTTGGAACAAAACACAAATGTTTTGGCATAATGGGAATATTTTTTCAAATAAAAATTGGAAAGCTGAAACCACCTTTAGATGAATCAGGACTGGTGCTGAAACCTTAGTTCATTGAAGAATTTACTGATTAGTTTAGCACATGCATGGAAGAATGACAGTGAACTGTGTTTCCATTTTTCTCAATAGTTTGATACTCTTCTATTGGTTAAGCAGCTAACAGACTTTTAATCTTTTGATGAGATTGTGGAACGCAATCAGGAAAAAAAAAACACTGATGGATAACTGGAGAATAACTGGAGAATTTTTCTTCCTTTATGGTTTAGACATCAAAACTTTTGGAAATATTTCAGCAATGAAATGTAATATTTTACTTTACTATTCTTAATCATTAAAGGCACAGAAAGTAAAATATGCATACATATATACTGATATGACAGGAATTCCAAGTGAAAAGCATCTTTTAAAAGTCCTGGAAATATGGCTCTATGGAAAAAAAAAATAATATACTTTGGGCTGAATTAAACTTTCAGGACTCTGCATGATCTCAATGAAACCAAATTATTTTCCTCACCTCTAGCTTTTCTTCCTTGCTTACCTCCAAATTAATGGATAAATGAAACCTGGGGGAGACATTAGCCTTAAACCTCTAACTTCTAGAGTCAAATGAAAACATTTGATCCTGTTTTGTATCTGATCATCTATTTAGAGTGGAAAAAAATGTGTTTCTAGATTTCTGGATAAAGATTAATTTGAAAATACAGCACTGAGACAAAAATAGCCCAGCCCTGAACAACTTAAAGCAATGTTGTCATGCTGTTCCCCTTTTGCCAATATCCTGCCTGCAAAGCATTTTCGCTGGGAGAGATGGTTGCCTTAACACAAGTATGCCACCTCTTCTACTTCATTTCCCTCTCTCAGAGCTAAGCCTTGGTATCTCTGAGTTTTGTGTCATGAGTTTTGTGTTATTGGCATGCCTTTACAGTGCCCCTACAGTATAAGCTGTAGAAGTCTCCTAGAGTTGCCTAGATGATGAACAACTCCATACCTAAATCCACACAGGCAGGCACACCAGCAGGGAAACACCTTGATCCACTTGTTCACAGACACCAATGTTGGAAGCACACTGAAAACAATCTGAAATGTTTTTTTACAGGTGAAGCAGGTATCTTTGTTAGGGATATACAATGCATAAAACTGTTACTACAGGCTTTAGATAGAGCAGACTGGTTATCTGATGGAGAAGATCTTGCTTGTCTTCTTATACCAGCCATTATGAGAAAACTTTTTGGTTATAGTCAAGTCTTCCCAGTGCCATTGGTTCCACCATAGGTTAAAGAAAATATGATTGATGTATAGAAACAGCTTGGACATTGCTCCAAATATCCGGCACTGCTAATGTGTGTGTAGCCATCACCCAGGCTTCTTTGTGCTATGTTTGGCCTTTGGCAAAGGGGGGTGTTTTGGTTGCAGTATTAGGCAAACATCTTGCTGCAGTTGCAGTTGTATTGCTGTTTATTGATTCAGCCGGTTCTCGTATGTATCCACATGTCTTTAGTGATGTTATGTTCTGCCTCTGCATGAAATACCCTTTCTATTTTTTTCTTTTTTTTTTCTCTCCAGACAGCTTTTCCCATAGAATCTAGTGCCATTACAATAGTACAAAGAGAAGGTGGTCATATACTTCTGTGTTTTCCCTTATCCACCTGTTCTATATAGCTAAATTCATACAGAGTGTATGAGTACAGCTGTTCTGTGTGAGTCTAGTGTGCTGGGTCTGATAAACTCTTGTGCTTCTTTTATACAGGAAAGCCACTAATTAAGGCATCAAGAGCTACTGTGATCAACACTGAATCTCCTGCTGTCACTGTTGATATTGGAAACACAGTGAAAACAATTCAGAGAGCAAATGTTACCATAAACTGCCAGGTTGCAGGTGAGAAATGACTTGGTCTTCCATGCCACACTTTTGGCTATTAATTTCTGTGGAGTTGTTTGCTAAATCAGTGTCTCCAGGTACAGCAGCTGTGTGAAATCACAAGTTCTTCCTAGTCCTCAGACAAAATCTTTGCTTTCATTAATTTTTAGCATAGAAATTGTCCCCCTTTTATCAATCCCACCAAGAAAAGTGTAGG
This sequence comes from Oxyura jamaicensis, assembly GCF_011077185.1. Taxonomy (NCBI): domain Eukaryota; kingdom Metazoa; phylum Chordata; class Aves; order Anseriformes; family Anatidae; genus Oxyura; species Oxyura jamaicensis. The sequence goes on from NC_048926.1 coordinate 36,198,790, forward strand.
GTCTTAAGAAAATTGGTCTGAGATGGAATGACAAGTATCTTTGTTGGAGATACACCATGTATTGAGGACACAACAAAACTGATTTGAATTCCTACCTGTTGGGGCTGTAAGGTGAGAATATAGAAGCATGATCTGACTCATTTCCTCAGTGATGGGAGTCTCCGAGTACATTTCAGTTAGTTAATTCTTTTCTTGCCAAATTGCTTTTTTTTTTTTTTTTTTTCAAGTGAAGGTCGTAATAGTATAGTCCTTTTCTGATTTTTTATTTCATTTTGGACTACAAGAATTCAGAGTAATTCTACTGAAACAGGCTTTTCCCTGAAACTTTTTCCAACCAGGGACTGAATGTCCCTCACTCTTAGAATGGCATTTTGCCTCTTTTGAATGGTGACCAAAGAAGATTGACTTTACCTGTCTGTAGCTGTTAGTAATAAAGGTATTGGTATAGGATGGAGAGGTGGAGAAAGAGAGAGAGATGGGAAATCTCTAAAGACCCAGGTCATATCTTTAATTTATTAAACCTTCATGCATAGTAGAGGGGGAAAGGGAGGGGAAGGGAGTGGCTTGCAAAACCCAAAATGAGCCATTTAAAGTGTTACACAAATATCTGAGGAGGCTTGTAGGAAGTCTCTTGCTTTAGCTTCTTATCTCTAGCAGCTACTTCAGATGATTGCAAATAAGCATCTGCACTACAAACATACAAATCTTTCCTTAAACTTCCTGCTCTCTTTAAACACAATGGTTTTGAGTTCATAGAATCATAGAATCATAGAATATCCCGAGTTGGGAGGGACCCATAAACATCATCAAGTCTAACTCCTCAACGGCACAGGTCTACCCAAAAGTTTAGACCATGTGACTAAGTGCACAGTACAATCTCTTCTTAAATTCAGACAGGCTTGGTGCAGTGACTACTTCACTGGTGAGCCTGTTCCAGTGTGCAACCACCCTCTCAGTGAAGAACCTCCTCCTGATATCTAGTCTAAACTTCCCCTGCCTCAGCTTAACCCTGTTCCCATGATTTAACATGATTTAACTTTTGGTTAGCCCTGAAGTGGTCAGGCAGTTGGACTTGACAATTTTTGTAGAACTACAGAGTCAGCAGGACATCAGGATAAGTACTTATATGATAAATACTAAATGTAAGGATCAGTTACATTTTCTAAAGCTGCTCTTGTGGCCAAGGGACAAAAATATACACTTGCTGCCAACAGGTGTTGATAAGCCTGAGGAAGGTTCCTTAAAAAGAAGAGAGAATGAAATTACCAGACCCTAGGAAATAATTTTATATTCCTATTTAACTTCTTATGAAAGGCATAAGTATTGTTAAAGTCTGTGTTCAGGACTGAAATGTAAAGATGTTACTTGTAAGACAAGGGAAGGCAGAATCTTCTGAGTATATTACAGTTTAATTGGCCTCTGATATGAATTATCTTGGAATTAAATTATTTAGGAAAATGGTGCTGTGATTTTCTTCAAGCTTGAAAAATCAGTCTCATTTAATTTGACATGACTTTGCCATTCTGTCTATGGAGGTGAAAGGATATTTTTAAAACAAAGGAGACTGTGGTCAAGCCCAGACTCCTCCAAAACTGAGCCTAAAGAAACTCCCATCCAGAATCATTTGGCAACTCTGCAGAGCAAATGACTTCCAGCTAGAGAATCTTCTCCAATTTTAAGAAAGCAAACAGACTTTCTGGTGTGGGCAATTCAAATGCTCTAAGCACTTTCACTTCCAAATGGGGTGTGGGAGCAATTTGGATCACATCAGTAACACTAGGAAGCTTTTTGTTGACTTCAACACGTAAAGTATGGAGATATTCATTAGGATACCAGAAGAATTGATCAGCAAGGCCCAAGTTGTTATTGGCAATGCAATTAGATGTGAAAGGAGGAATCTATATAAAAAAATCTGATTCTTAGAGTATTTCTCCATGGTATCCTTCAAGGCATAAAACTTCTAACAGAGGCACCTGTCTGCAAAATGTAATGTACCATTAACCACTGTTGAGTCAGAACAGATTTGAAAGAGTGACTTAAAATACATAACCGTGCTTCCCTGTGTATCCTTCCCTGTGTATCCTTCTCCCTCCAATTTCAGATTTTTCAGCTCTCCTAAGCATTTCTTTCTACTGCGCTACATCTGTATGCTGGAGGCTGTACTTTTCTAGTTCTTGCCTTGCTTTGTGACCCATATTTATTCCTGAGCTGTGCCAGATTCTGATATATGTCAGAATATTGTGGCACAGGAAACAAGTCATCACTGCCAGATCCTTGCATTGTTAGTCTTGCTTTCCCAAAAGGCTCCTGTTTTAGCAAAGTCATCTTGTTTGGTGTGCACAGTTCTGCTTGTTGCATACAAGCAAACGTAGCCTTTGTCGTGCTAGATGCATGCACAGTGATGGAGGGGAAAGCTAAAGAAAAATAAATATTGAGTAACTATTCACTGCCTAAAGTTTTGTCTGCCCAGCAAAGTGAGGTTGTTTCCAGCTGGCACTTCTCAGACTTTCAGTCTCTGTGATTGTTTCTGCAAAGCGAACATATTCAGCCTTCTGTCCTCTCATTCACCATTATCCAACAAAACTGATTGAAATGCTCTTGCTACCCCTTGTGGCAATGCTGTGCAATAATGCATTTGCTTATGGCTATGCTGTCTGCCTCCTATTTTTGTCTTGAAATACTTGAGGTTTAATGTGTCAGTAAAGGTGGAAGCATAACAGAAAATGAGTCTGCTGCTCCCTAACACATACAACAACTCTTATCTTCCCTAAGCCAAACTGTATGAAGTTCTGTAAGGTTTGGTTTCAAAACATCTCATTTTAGTGTAGAAACTTCACATAAAAGGCATAAGAAGAAATCTCTTTTTAAACTGGCAGTAAGATAAATGGTTTTGTAGGGATGCTGGACATCTTGCAGGTATAATGCTTTCATAGACTGAACAGAAATACAGTGAACCTTACCTTGTTGTAATAAACCAACAATTCCTTGTTGGTTCTTCTAGTGAAGTGAATACAAGAAAAATCTACCTTTCTGGACTAAGACTCTAAGAGCAGCTCTCTGCAACTAGCATTTTATTTTCTGCCTGTCTGTATTTATTTACTTTAAGCCGCTTTTCCTGGGAGCTGAGATCATATAAGATCCTTCGTTTTCATTGCCCTTTCACTTCCTTCTTTACCTCTCTCAGCACTCCTTATCCCCCCTATTCTTGCACTGTTTCCACTGACATTCCATTATTGGAAAGAAGAACTTGAAAGCTCTACCCATATCTTCCTGTTGAAAGGAAAGAAAGAAGAGCCTTATTGGGAATGGAAGAAATCTCAGTTTTATAATTTTATAAGCCTGTTATTGTTTATTTCTGAGGTACCTATTACTTCCATGCCTAGGTTTGACAATAGCCGTAATATGAAAATCTGTGCACTGTAACTAGTTTAAACTGCAAGAAAGAGCTGATCATCCCTTGACTAATGTGACACTGAGAGGAAAATTGCTGGTATGTGTGTGTACCATCTCAGGGACTGCAGAACTAGAAGAGTCTCCATTTTCTCTCCTTTCTCCAGAACTCACCTCTCAAACTTCCTTTCCTTACTGTGAAAACACAATAAACACAGGGGCTTGAAAATCTTAAGGGGTGGGGTTGTTTGCTATCCTGTGGTTGTTGGAACTCCCTTGAGGACTCTGCCTGGATGCTCTGGAAAAAATCAGAGTGAGCTTTTAAGAGGTGGTCGGCCCACCCATGCCACACAGGTCAAAGAGTAGCAGCCAGATGGAGATCTGTGTACTGGTCCTGTCCCAGCTGGGGGTTCAGAAACAGGCCAACAGCCCATGCTTTTAAAAAAAGTGGAGTTATAGAAATATAAACAAAAGGGTAAGCATTTGGAAAACAGCATCACAGACAAAAACAATTGGTACTCTCAGTATGCCATGAAGGTTTCAGATTAGTATGTGGTATTACCTACCAAAGGTGAGAAAAATCCTACAGTCTGTTACAGCCTATTTCCTCCTAATTTCTGAATGGGGATGAGACTTTCTGCCCTTACAGACCTCCCTGGATGCCAAGCTCAGATGTACTCATTACAGATGTCTTGGCAAAGTCAAAAGGTAATTCTGGAAGAGGTGGAAAAAGGGCCAAAATATTTTGATGTGGAAGAATAGGGAAAACCCTTTCCCATTTCCATCTGCACATGCTTAATGAGGAACCTTGCAATCAGCAAGTCACTATAAACACAGACAAATGGGTGGTCATTCTTAGTGAGCACAGTCAGAGGTATTTCTAGTGCCAGGATCACAAAACAGACAAATAGAGTGGCTTTTCTGTTGTAATGTGGAAACGCAACTGATGAAGTACTGGCAGTGGGCAGAGGAACATGTTGCTGTGAAATAAGGCAGGGAAAGATTTAGGTGAGCAACATACACTTAAGAATAGTTGCCGCAGAACATTCCTTTAGTCTACAATAAACACAAGGAAACTGCACATTCATGCAAAAGAGGTTAACTGATTCCCACTTACAGAGGATACAGCAAGTGGGATATCGTACACTCCATCAGTTACCAGGATTAGGTATGTACTTCTCGTTACAGTAGCACACAGTAACTGTTTCTCCCAGGCACAACTCCACAGATCTATCCCATCTATTAAGACTTGCAGTACTATTCACATAAACCAATGGTTTAGTAGTCAATGGCACTGAATTACCTGATATAGCATGCATTTAAATTGAACTAAATATCAGTATGTCAAGGAAATGCTCTTTACTGCAAGAGCAGCAGTCTTGATAGCTACAGATGAGAGCCTCTTTCTACAAGAGGGCACCAAATAGAGAAGGACCTTAGATCAAAACACATAAAAAGAAGCAATTTTTCCTGTATGAATCTGTAACAATGTGTTGTCTGAACACTCCTGGCTAGATCAGTGAAACTGCTTCTCTGAAGATGTATATGCTAATTGTTTGCCTACGATCAAAAAAGAAGATTGGATGAATTCATATAAAAGAAATCCATGGAGGGTTCCTAAATGCACATAAACTCCTTCTGGCTTAGGAATTTCCTAAACTGAAGATGGGAGGATGCTGGGAGAGCAGTATCAGGAAGCATTGTATATGCTTGTCTTTTTCTATACTCTTCCTGAGGCACCAGCTTATTGCTGCTGCTGGAGACAGCATATTAGACTAGATTAACCTTCATTCTGATCCCATATAGACTTGTTTTTAAGAGTGATGAGTTCACTGTTCATTTGTACAACCTTAGTGTATAAAAAGGAAGACCTTAATTCTTCAATTCTGTTTTAATTCTTCTGCTGTGTCTCAGAGGTATCTAAGAAATGCAAGATAGACAATGTGAAAGAGTTGACTTAACAGTTCTGAATTGCAAAAAATGTTACTTGAAAGTCATGTTAAAAGCTTGTTTTAATTGTTCTGTCTTAAACATTTTGTCTGCAGCAACCGTGGCACTATATATCTTACTTGTGTTACGTGTTGTCAATGTTTTTCCAGGTGTTCCTGAAGCAGAAGTTACTTGGTTTAAAAATAAGGTCAAGCTGTCCTCTGCTCACCACCTGCATGATGGGTTGCTGCTAATTGCGAATGTTTCTCTGGCAGATCAGGGTTTATACTCCTGCAAGGCAGCCAATCTTCGTGGGGAGGTAACTGAAAGCTCCCAGCTGTTTGTTCTTGGTAAGTTCAGGGTATTTTGTATGCAAAGCCATAGAGATATGGGTGATGGCACAATTAACCTTCAGAATTAATCAGAGAACATGGAGAGAGGGAACAACATACAGACAAAATGTTTGAACCCAGGGACAGCCCCTCCCAGTCTTGACATATCCAGTTTCACTTTTTCAGACCTACTGGCTAAGAAAAGTATTTATTAACAATTTCTTGAAGTGGCTCCCTTGAGATGAGCTTGATGCCACTTTTTTTCTCTGTGAAGTGCTCTGCTTCTGCTTGGCAGTCTTTCTGGTGCAAGGCTGTGTGCTACTGACCCATTTCTTATCAAACAGGTGCTTAAACACAGTGCACTTTCAAAAAACACTTCCCAAGTTCAGTAAAGGGTGAAGTTTACTTTTTCTTGGGTTTCCAAATAACAGGCAGAAAGCCTATTTGTGTGATTTGAAAAGACAATGTCAGCTGTGAAATATGGGTGGAAGTGTTACCTGGTGGTAACTGAATGTGTGGGAAAGGGCTTTCCTTTCCTAGCAACTCACTCTATTATTTCTCCCTGCCTGGAAGATGAATGATCCAGCCAGACTACGTAAATGCTTTAGTACATTTGATAGTGAAGTGTCAGATTTTGAAACATAGTCTATGCTATTGGTTCAAAATCACTAAAGCAGCCAGTACAGCTCTCATCTTTCATTACTGGAGTAAGGATAGGTCTTATGGATGATAGAACTTCCAGAGGAAGTTATAAAGTGAGATTTCTTACAGTTTCACAGATAACACTAAAGTCCCTCTAACAGCATTCACATGATTCCCCCATGAATCCAGACTGGCTCTAGAAACTGAGCTGAAAAAAATCTACAATAAATATCAGCTGGGTTTCAGACTATACATCAGAACTCCCACAAGATTTTTAAGTCCTTTTCTGACGTCTAAAAATGGCTTCTTTTTTAAAGATTCAAAGTTACTATGGGTTATGTAAGCTTTTGCTTTTAGGCAAAGTGCCTGTTTAGTTTCTTGTTGTAAATAAATAGTTCAAGCATCCATGTGCTTCTGGTGTTGAATATGCTGAACAGCAGAAATATTGCTCGGTTTGTGCTGTGATCTTATTGAAAAGTGATGAGGCTACCATTCACTTAAATGAAATATTCTATAATTTCCACAACAAAAAGAATTGGAAATGATAGGCAATGCAATCAATTTTTAAAATAGTGTTACTGTTACTAAAGGACTAAATCGTGCAGTTCTCAGTGTAGACTGATCCTCTTGAGCTCTTTGAGCTCTTAGTCCTTTGGAGCTCTGCCTAGGTATACAGCAGGATTTGACAGGGTTAAAACCATATTTAATCAGGGCTTGATTCAGTCTGTAGCAGACATGAAAAGTTTTCCAGTGACTGCCATGGACACCTGATGAGGCTGCTATGCTGTATAAATTTGCCCTTTATTCCAAGCCTGCTATATCTCCTGATACCACATACTCTTATTACATATGAAAATGGTCAACCCAGAATGCCATTGTAGCCTTCAGACATAATTTATTTTATTTTATAATCATACTGATCTAGATGTTATTTTAATACTTTCTCTAGTGTCTTACCTAATATTAAATAAAGCACACCTTTAGTAATTTCCTGAAGTTGCTTAGAGTGCCCCTTTGAAATGATAATGTTGCAGCATGGCCAATAACACAGCAGTAGGTAGTGGTGTTTTTTTTTGTTGTTGTTTTTTTTTTTAAAGTCCCTGAGGTATTTTCTGCTATAGTGTTGCTTATCACTTCAGTTTCCCAATCTGTTACTAGAGCCTCCACGACCCCTTCCTCACCTAGAAGACTTGACAGCAGTGCTTTTCAGCACTGGGACCAGACCTCCTTCAGTGTTGACCTCTCCTTCAGGAACAAAAATGGCCATCAGTCCAGGGAGCTCTGCTCTCATAGGTAAGTCGAGTGTTTTATGATTTTTTTTTTTTAGATTAAAGAGGGTTCTTTACTTTACAGGTTTAGATTATCTGGACACGGAGCACTGGGACAGTCCTTTGGGAGTCATAATAATTGTCAAATTGTTTTCAGAAATTGGAAACTTTTTTATTCATTAAAAAAAAAAAAAAAAAAAAAAAAGTCCTCTTATTAGCGTTAGGCCCCAATACTGCATGCAGAGTAAGGTCTCCATTGTGCCACACTTCATAACACCCTGTGAGAAGCAATCTGCGACCTAAAAGGCTGGCAATGTCATTCAACACAAGACATGGAAAACTGGCAAGTCAGTTGATCTAAGAGAAGAAATGCTTGTGGATCTGTTTTTCTATTTCTTCTGCATTTGTGTACTAGTCTTCCCATATGTCTGCTATCCATATTGTATGTAATCCTTCTCCAGAGCAGTTTCTAGAGTTTTCCCTATCCCTCTAGCCTTGTTTTTTCTCTTAGAAGCTTTCTTGTAATCCTGTTCATTTTACTCTTCTCTGTTATATCACACAACCAATGTGTGCAGAAAGTAATATAAGGAAATAATCCACAACGAATTTTTTTCCCTGTCTTCACCATTTTTTTCTGCCTTCCATACAGTTTTCTCTTCTCTATATTCCAAGTTTTGTTAGAGGCTGAAAACTCTTTTCATATCTGTGAACGTGATTTGTTTACAAAGAGAATCTTACCCTTTTCTAAAGTTCAGGGCATGTTTATTTTAAAATTAATTTTCTCACACAGATCTTCAGCCTCTAATTACTATCAGGCTCAGATAGGCAAACATCTTCTCCCACAGTCTTGGTACTGCATACAAGAAATCTCATCAAGTTTTGCAGTTTCAGAACACTCTTTTACCTTTTTAGAGGTAAGAATATGAAACTTTCATTGAAGGGTCTGTAGCTGTCTGGTTGTTTAAATTTCTGGACTCTGTACCTTCCTTTTTTTTTAACGTTTAGTAGAAATTTTAGGATTTTCTTTTCACAATGGAGGCTTTCTATTTATGTTTTTAGTTTTGCAGTGTTTATTTTACCCCAGTGCTAACATCTGTGTACATTTGCAATAGCTTTTAGCATGCAGCTCTGGATTACATTTTGCTTGCACAAAAAATGCAGTGAAATAGTCCTTGTTGTGAGGAATATCTGAAGGTATTTATTAGTATCAAATAAATCATTCTGAGGAGGTTTTATTGTATTCACTATTGTTAAGACTGGGTCATACTCCTGTTTCATCCATTTCCTCTCACTTTTCCAGAGAGAGATCTTTAAGTTGCAGGGATATTTGACTGTTTGAAAGCAGTATTCAAATGGCAAAGGGTGTTCTTCCCTGCCTGTGTATAACCTCTAAACTAATTTTATTTGCTCATGTTTTGCTGTACCTTGCCCTTCCACTTCAGTGGTAGAAATCTCCATGAATCTTAATAGCAAAATAGCAAAGCAGTTTCCTTCTTGATGCAATTCCCTCAACTTCACTCATGTTTAATTGACATGAATTTGAGGCCTGATTTACTAAAACCTGAGGAAACTTCTGAGAGATTTTTCCTAATGAAAAATTCAGCTTGGCATGGGCTATCTAATCAATTAATAAGCTACAGAGAAGTGTGCTTTGTCAGGTAATATCATCAAAACAAATATGGAAAGTACATACAATGTCTGAATATGTTGTCTGTAGTTGTCCTGAAGAATCTGGTTTCATTTACAAAGAGAACAACCATTATCAAAAAAGATAGGACTCAAGTCAGCTGTTTTTTAATCTACATCTAGATTACAGTGTACTCATATCAGTATAAATCACAGTCACAGATCGCGGTCACAGTCACAGATTCTGTGTTTTCTCCCATACTTAGTCTCCCCACAGCCTTCTAGTATAGTGGGTGAGTTTATCACAGACTTCTGGAAATTGTTGTGGAGTAACCCTGCAAGCAGCTAAGGACCACACAGTTGTTCACCCACTCTCCCACTACTACAGCAGGATAGGGGAGATAATCAGTTTAAAAAAAAAGCTTATAGTTGAGATAAAGGAAAATTAATAGCAAATAAAAAAGGAAAATAAAAAGGAAGGGAGGGAGGGAGGGAGGGACCAATACCCAATGCAAGTGATGCACAAAACAGCTGCTCACCACCAGCAAACCCTTCCTGAGCAACAGCACCCCTGCCTGGCCAGCTCCACACAGTTCTCTTACTGATCCCAGCATCAGATGGTATGTAATATCCTTTTGGCCAGTTTGGGCCAGCTGTCCTGGTTCTGTCCCCTACCAGCTTATTGTGCACCCCCCACCTCCTTGCTGGCAGGGCAGCATGAGAAGCTGATAAGTCCTTGTATAAGGACTGCTCAGCAACAATTAAAACATCACTGTGTTGTCAACGTTATTTTCATCGTAAATCCAAAATGTTGCACTTTATCAGCTACTGTGAAGAAAACAAATTCTATCCCAGTGGAAACCAGGATAACCCAATCCTCAAAAATTGCAGGATAAGAGATTTTTTTTAATTGGGAATAAAATAGGACATGCATAAAGGAACAGACTGAAGCATGAAGTAGTGTTAAGTGAGCTTTGGGAAAATGCACATGTTAAAGGACTGGAGATGCACCAGAGGTTAAAAATGAAGTTAGAACCCTGAATAAATTCAAATAAGGGTTTGTCAGGGCTTAGGAAAATGGGACCCAGAGCTTCTTTAAATATTGGTTCGTTCCTTGGGAAAAATAAAAATAAAAAATAAAGAGAGAGAGAGAAAATAACAGGAAAAAAAAAAATGAAGTTACTACTGAGAACTTGCATGAAAATTAACAATGGTATAAAATACAACCATTGATAGGCTGTGCTAAAAGGAGAGGACTAGAACCTCCAGACAATCATACATCCTGTGCATTTTCTCTGACATGCAAGTGGAATTGTGCAATACTTCCACAATCTTTTCAGTCATTTGAAATAGTGAGCTTGCTCTAGGATTAATTTCTATGGCCTTCTACATAAAGTTTAGCAGATAGGCAGAAGGGAAATGTCAGGGCCGTAACACAGAAGTCTGGTTTGTAGGTCTTCCTTGCTCATAGTTAAAGATCCTTCAGCAGTCACTTCATAGAATCATGGAATATCCTGAGCTGGAAGGGACCCATTAGGATCATCAAGTCCAACTCCTGTGCCTTTACAATATAAACAGAAGAAAAAGTCTATTAAGCATCCATGCTCTTCCAAATGGAGTCAGCAAAGCTCCCATTAGTATCTAATGTAAAATACCTTTTTTCATGAGCTGCTAGGAACATTTTTATATTGGTTACTTTATTTTTCACTTTTAAAGGGTTGATATTTCAGGTAACTTTCTAAGCTTAGCTTGTCATAGTATCACAGAATCACAAAATGGTTTGGATTGGAAGGGACCCTAAAGAGCATCCAGTTCCAACCCACTTGCCATGAGCAGGTGTACTGGGTCTGGCTGGGATGTTAACTTTCCCTGCAGCAGCCCATACAGTGCTGCGCTCTGCACTTGTAGCTAGAACAGCAGTGGTATCACACTGGTGCTGTGTCTGCTGCTGAGAAGTGCTGGCACAGCACCAGGACTCTCTCTAACCCTCCTAGGGGGTGGGCAAAAAGTGAGAAAGAAACATCACCAGGGCAACTGACCTAAACCAACCAAAGGGATATTCCATACCATATGATGTCACACTCAGCAATAAAAGGTGGAAAAAGGAAGAAGAGGGGAGGGGTGGACTCTCATTGTGAAAACGTCTGTCCTCCTCCCGAACACCAGCTACGTGCGTTGAGCCCTGCTTCAAGGACGTGGTCAAGCATCACTCATTTGTGGGAAGTAGAGAGTAATTTCTTTCCTCTGCACTTCCACATAGCCTTTACTTGTTTTGTTTTGTTTTGTTATTTCCTTTCCCCCTCACTCTTCCCCTTTCCCTTTTTTTCCTTTTGTTTAATTAATAATATTTCCTTAATAATATTTTTTCTCTTTAATTAAATGATCCTTATCTCAGCCCGTGAGTTGTTCTTTCCTTTACTTCTTCCCCTCCTCATCTGAGGAGGGGGAGTGAGAGAGCGGTTGTGGTGTTCAGCTGCCTAGCACGGTAAAACCACCACAGCAGGGACAACTCCCACCAGACCAGGTTGCCCAAAGCCCCATCCAGCCTGGCCTTGAACAATTCCAGGGATGGGGCATCCACAGCTTCCCTGGGCAGCCTGTTCCAGTGCCTCACCACCCTCATAGGAAAGAATTTCCTCCTTACATCTAATCTAAATCTCTCCTCTCTTAGTTTAAAGCCATTCCCCCTTGTGCTTTCACTCCACTTGCTGACAAAGATACCCTCTCCCACTTTCTTGTAGGCCCCCTTTAGGTTCTGGCAGGCTGCTAATAAGGTCTCCCCAGAGCCTTCTCTTCTCCAGGCTGAACAACCCCAACTTCCTCAGCTTGTCGTTGTAAGAGAGGTGCTCCATCCCTCAGATCATCTTTGTGATCCTCCTCTAGACTCACTGAAATACATCCATGTCCTTCTTGTGCTGGGGGGGCCAAGAGCTGAACACAGGTGGGGTCTCACAAGAGCAAAGTGGAGGAGGAGAATCACCTCCCTTGACCCACTGGCCACGCTTCTTTTGATGCAGCTCATGATATACCTGACTTTCTGGGCTGCAAGCGCCCATTGCTGGCTCATGTTGAGCTTCTCATCCACTAACACCCCCAGGTCCTTCTCCTCAGGTCTGCTCTCAATCCATTCTTTGCCCAGACTGTATTTGTGCTTGGGATTGCCTTCAACAGAAGGGCAGCATCTTGCACTTGGCCTTGTTGAACTCCATGAGGTTTGCACAGACCCACCTCTCAAGCCTGTCCAGGTCCCTCTGGATGGCATCCCTTCCCTCCAGGGTGTCAACCACACCACACACCTTGGTCTCATTGGCAAACTTGGTGAGGGTGCACTTGATCCCACTGTCCATGTCACCAACAAAGATGTTAGACCCAATACCAGCCCCAGAGAAATACCACTTGTCACTTATCTCCAACTGAACATCAATCCATTGACCACAATTCTTTGAGTGCAACCATCCAGCCAATTTATTATATCACCTGGTTAGATAGCATAGGCTAGACAGTGGCACAGACTGCTGCTTACACTGCCCTTTTGCAGCTGTTGGAAGGATGTATTCTGTTGGAAGGAAGTTCTGCATTCCTCCATATACCTCAGGTTCATTGCCAGGTTGTATAATACCCACTTCTGCATTATCTGCAGATCACAAATCTGAATGACAAGTCTTACTTCAAAGCAGGAGCTAGAGCACCCATCAGCTCAGAAATATTTCTGGTTTTGACAGTAGTGGGACAATCAGTGATGAGCAGCCGAGAGTCACCTGCTTCCTAACATCCTCGGTTTATGGTAGGCACAGACAGGCTTTATAACACACACACATAGAAACAGTAGTAAGTTTTTGAAGTGGCATTTCTTTGGAAAACTTTCAGGTTAGATCTTAATCTTATGAAAGTTTCTGGGTTTGAGACTTCTTTTTTAACTTTCATTACAGTTTTCCGGAATATTAGTAGTGAAACAGCTATGGGAGACATTGCCCTTTTCCTCAGAAAATAAATAAATAACATATGTATATATCCTATGTTTGCCTCATAGTAATAATTTCTGGTTTTTAACAATATTTATTACCATTTAACTTCTATAAGGCCTGATTAATTCATGGAATTATCTTTTTGAACTCGATAACATCCTAAATTCATGTATTTTCAGTAGATTTTCTTTACTTACGCTACCAGCATCACTGAATCCTTTGATGCAACTCCCTGGACACATTTCCATGAGTCTTGAGCATTTTAAATGCTTATTTGGCAAAATCAAAATTGTATGACCCGATGTTCATGACTTCTGACAGTTGTGCAGAAAAGGGTTTGGGGCTATACAAAATTTTTGTTTTCATTTAGGTTCAAGCTTATGGTGTCCTGTATGTGAAAACATTTCAGTGAGAAACTGAAAATCTTAGAAACTGTCAGGAATTCACTACAGTTTCATAAATTTGTTGTAACTTCATTGGAAACCTTTGCAGACTTACCAAAAGATGCAAAATGTAACACAAAAATGGCTCCTTGTCTTAGCACAGAAGAATACTACAATCATTGCAGTTATGTGGCATAGTGAAAGCTGAAGCTTTATAAAGATGAATTACATTTAAGTGAAGAAAATTCCAGGAACGTGGGAAGATAGATCAGGAATTAATATTTCTAGGAATACAGAAATGTAGGAGTACATATGAAAGGTCACTATGAAGGAAAAAACAAGGAAGTAGAGTGTGTTTTGACTGCTTTTAGCAGCACATTGTTTCTTGGCATGTGTTGCTTTATCTAAATATTTTGTTGCAAGTAAGCTGCATGACTTGCACAGAAAATGGTTGTGAACACATTTGATAAATCATTCCCCAAAGCTTCAGGTTAATGTCCCACATGTTGATAAATAACAGCAGAAATTTTTATCAAATGTGATGATGTCTGAAAAAATAGTGTGAAATTGACGAAATTGAAGGAGGGATTTTGCATTGTATCCTGTATCTAATTAAATAAAGGTTTTTGTCTATATTTATGAGGCATCCACAGGAAGAGATGCATCTTTATTTCAGAATGCAGGACAAGCTCATGAATTTAGAAAGAAAGTGAAGCATAAATATGTAAAATAGCTAGGACGCGAAATGAAAAGTACATCTAACTCTTACTTGGCACAGTGCAAGGCTTAAGTAATGTCTCTAAAAAAAATTATTGTAGTAATGGAAGCTAGGGTATCTGTTATAGCTGCAATGCATACTTTTAAGGCTTACTATACATTGATGAGATATTCACATTTTGATCAAAAAAATATATATATAACAGCTTTTTTATTTTTTATATCAAAAAGATTTTGTAAATTCATTATGTAAATTCTTGGCCTTTATTCTGGTTTTATGCTTTGGATGAAATGAAGCTGGTGCAAGTCCTGGAGCGCTATGGCTATTCTAGTGAATCTGGAGATGTGACTGACCCTATTAGAAAAAGTCAGGGTGTTTATTTGAAAAATGCTTTTCATCCCCTTTTATTGCCTACTTTAGTCTTATTGGAATCTGAGCTGTGCTTTTGCACCTCTAAATAGGATAAACACAATTTCTCTACCTCACAGAGACATTATGAGGACAAAGACACGGAAAGATACTGATCCACTTAGCTCTTCCAGTATTGTGACTGTGTAGTTATCGTATTTTCCATGTTGTCATCCCCAGCTTAGGACTCTGAATTTTCATCTTTCTGGGCTATGTTTACATCTGCATCTATACATTTATAAATAACTTAATAAATAAATAAATCCATATAGGTAGGAGATACTAAAAGTAACTGAAAAGTTAGATGATAAAGTGTATCATCAAAGTTTTATGACCAGAAAAATACAGTCAACTGAAGGAAAAAAAAAAAAAAGTAATATTGTAATTCTGTATCAAGTTTGCTCACTTCACAAATCAGAACACAGTTTTACTAACTGCCAGTCCTGAAAAGACAGTCCTGGGAAGTGGGTTTCTTTCTGTTTTTATGTTATTCCCAGTGACAAGAAATTTAGAGCAGCCTAGCTGCCAATTTCTTTGCTGTTTGAAAAGACAGAAAATGGCTGGACTACAAGCTCCTGTCCTGCAAACAGCTACACTACTTAATAGTGAAGCTGTTCTTCAAGCAAAACAACAATAGCATTTTGCTTAAAAGGTACAAAGGATTCCAGTTATCAACAGCAGTATTTCCCTCTCATTTTTCTTTTACCAGCTATAGTATACTTACCTTATTTTCCAGCAGAGCCACTTAAATGTGCAGAAGAGGTCCCAGAAGCAGTGCCAAAGCATTTTTGTGGCCACCTTGCCTTCAATGGCCATATTTTTAGTGTGAATAAATGACTTAGTCTGAAAGGGCCAACTGCATTAGAACCAAGCCCTGAAGGTCAGGAGGGTTTTCAGTCTAGAGGACCTGTTCAAACCTGTGGCTAGTATTTGCCTCTCTGCATATTTGAGAGTCCTCTAGGTGTGGCACTGAACAGAAGAATTGACCTAAAACTTTTTAATGTGTTCTGGGGTGCTTTGTTGTGAGTCAAGTGTTATGCAGCTGGGTACTTTAGGAGAAGCAGCAGTTCAAACTAATGCCATGATCACAACCAAACTTTCTAAGCAGAACAGAAAAAAGTTAGTGCTGCAATTTGTTGCTATGTGTCTTGCTCTTGAGCCAGAACATTTGTAAACATAAGACTATTATTTATTTAAAATCATTATGAAATGCAATAAATTAACCTGATGAACATGACCGAACCCACAAGTATGGATCTCTAGTCATGTTTCATGGTATACTCAAGAAAGAATATCTGTTTGAAACATCAGATATTTTCCTTTGTTCCCTTTTCCCCTTCCTCTCCCTACCATAAGCCTCTTCTAAATTTTCCTGATTTTTGTGAATTAGCGCTACAGTTGGAAATGGGATGTAGAAATACCAAGTAATTTACAATCTGTGCAAAAAGTCTGTAAATATGTAACTCATGAGTAGTTATGATTAAACCAGTGTTTGTGCTCCCCTAAGGAATGAGGCAACTGCAGAAACTGTGCAGTAGGAGTCAGATAAAATCATGACTAACTATGAAGTTATTTTGCCACAACATCATTTTCCCATCTCCTCTTACTCTGTAATAAATTGAACATCACGTTAGAAAAGTAGTTCTAATGGTAAAGAATGTTTTTTTGGGGAAACTTTATATTATGCTAATAATATTTCCACTGTGTTGAGGATAAAGCACCAGTTTCATCCATGAGAATAATCTGTCCAGTTAATTTTGTTTTCCATCCCCTTCCGTTTTTGTCTCCATGGAAACACTGCCTCATCACACTTCGAGAATTCCCATGTAAGTTACATCTCTGTAAGGATAAGAATTAAAATGAGTTTCAAAGGTGTGCCATTATAATCATTATTAGTTCCCCAGCTAGACACTATCACATTCTTTTCCATTCTAAAAGTTACATAAGGTTCACATAGCATTGCAGTATCTTCCTTCTGCATGACTACACTACTATCCTTTTGTTGAAAAGTGTAGATTTTCATTTGAACGTGACTTCTGCATACATTTCACAATGTGTATAGTATGTAAATCACCTCTGCCTGGTCAAACACTTTGACCATGCTGATACAGTGTTTGTTCTTCAGTCAGTCAGGCTCTGGTCCTGCTGCTGCAGAGCTCCGAAAGCAGAGTTAAAAGAGCAAGGTCCTCAAGACAACCTGCTGCTTCAGTTTGACATCATGAATGAGAACTTTGTGAATCAGTGGTTCTGTATGAGAACCACTGATCCAGCAGTGGTCCAAAATGCTGCCACATAAAATAGTATCACTGGCTTCAGGGGCAATACCTATATAATTCTGGTTTTCTGGCAAAAGCTGCAGCCATTGAACTCATGTATTTTCCAGGAGCAGTGGCCTAGATTCTGTTCTAAAATATCCACCAAGGCATATTCTGGTGAGAACTAGGGCTTTAAGACTCGCCACAGGTATCGCAGTCTGACCTGTCAATCTGCCAACTCCTTCACATACAACATTGTTGTGCCTTTTGCGCAACTTAAGCTTTGCTCTAGAGTAAGTGTTAAGGGAGTTTCAAACAACATGGGATTCCTGACCTGTTGACTAAAGGGCTTAGCCATTCTCAATTCTGAAACACCCTCTCCCTCCACGTTGGTTCTCAAGACCTCCCCTGAACTGCTAAAGCACTTTGTTAATCAGACAGAAGTTACAGCTCCCTCTGGAGCAAGCAGCCCTGGCTGCCCTGCAGCTATCTGTCCCCCACCTCCTCTGCTCTGTGTTTGTTATTTTCCTTGCACCACAGGAAGTTTCCTGAGCTGCTGAAGTCTCAGGATGCAGCAAGTTAATATCAGCTTAATAAATACAGAAAGGTTTCTATAGCAGCACTGGCCTTTGCAGCTTGGGCTGCTAATCATGTTTTGTGTTAGATCTTGCTCTGTCTCCTTGTCAGATTCCTGGTGCTGCACTGCTGCTCAGTGCATGCTCCACCTGACTGTTGTGAGTGCTGTTTTTTTCCCCACAAATATATTTGTGCAGTTAACCTGGAGCAGTAGCATCAGCGGAGCAGAATGTTATTCTGAAGCATATTCATTTCAGTCTTTGCCATGCACTGAATAAGCCCATCAAAGTTATCTAAGGAGGCCACTTCAGCATTGTGTTCATTCTTGTAGGCACTGTTTTCATCATTTCTATTTATTTTCATCCCAATCCTTAGTCGTACAAGATTATCAGTGTATAGAATTCCAATTTTCAGAGTTCTTATTAGAAAACAAGCTCTTTTACTAAAGTTTGAAAACTCTCTTGCTTTTTTAATGGGCCCACCATGTGGCCCATATATATTTGGGAACATTTTTACAGCTTCTCTGAGGCAGGGAATGGGCCTAACTCAGGTTTTGTTGAATATGGTGTAAATTTAAAAAGCTATGTAAATGATATCTAATAACATCAACATGTGTGGCATTGGGTAACTAGTTTAGGTGTTTTGAAAACAGTTTAAAAGCCATGTCATATATTTATTATAGTAAGTTTCAACTGCTCTTTGGAGCCTTAAATAGTTATTTAAAATACCTAATACCTTTTTCTTTTTTTTTTTTTAATGCTACTGTCATCAGTTGAATGGGCATATTTCAAGAATTCTGAAATACATGCCATTACTTGTCTAGCATAAACTCATGTTCATTTGAATTTCTTTAAGTTATTAAAAACAAAGGTGATACTTACATTAACATTGATCCTTTCTTCTGGGGATTTCCACAATCGCATTACCCCTTGTGAGTTTTATTTTATACCCTGCATGAAAGCACTGAGAAGTATATTTCTTAACACTTTTCATAACAATCTGAATTAACAATGTCAGTTTAAATTTACACTTTCTGCTTACTATATGAACAAATCTTTACTGTTTAAGAAGAACTGTAAAGGCTTGTCTCTTAGTTTTGCCACTTCAGCAAACAGATTTTGCATAGGGATTTTAAGACTTTCAGACATGATCTTACCTTACCTGCATTTGCTTAAAATTTCATAGAGTCATGGAATATCCCAAGTTGGAAGGGACCTACAAGGATTATTGAGTCCAACTCCTGGCTCCACACAGGACTACCTAAAAATTAAACCATATGTATGAGAGCCTTGTCCCAACACTTCTTGAACTCCAGCAGACTCGGTGCCATGACCATTTCCATGTGAAATATGTTCCAGTGTCCAACCACCCTCTCCATGGAGAACCTTTTCCAATACCTCCCATCAAATTTTGCCCTCTATGTTAGATACAGGAGGGAATTAAATTTCCCTCTTTTTCTCTGATTAAATTAGAGAACTAATTGTCAGACGAATGCAAATGCATGACAACAATCTATGTTTTAAGAATAGGTATCATTTTGAAACACAGTTCTGTATTTTTTCCTTCTGTTACAAACTGTGGTTAGGTTAGTGCATGATTTGTTTGACATTTTTGCCATTGCTTTCCATGCAATTCTGCTGACTTAAGTTAGCAGCCTGCTAAAAGGAATTCTAGAGTCAACAGCATTGTCTCTGTCATTCAAGTCTATGGGTGAGCAATGGGAGTATGCATGCTACACATATTTTGTTCTTTGTGCAGTAGCCCAGAGTCTATGGCTACAGTCATACAGTAAATGTCACAAATATAAAATGGGGACTTGAATTTCATCTGCACTGTACCTTTGCTCTTTGATCTCAATAAATTATTAGAATTGTTGTGAAACATTGATCTTCCTTTTCCAAATACCCCCTTGTTATCCTTGAAATATTAACATCATTCCTACTAAAAGATGCAATTGGTATTAGGTTTTTGTTTGTTTGTTTGCCCAGCTTTTGCACATCTGTGACTCATTCTGGCTCTGAATGAGTTCAGAGTCGTGGCAGACTTTGAAAGGGAGGCTGAAGGCAGTATTTTCTTTCTCTAGGTAAGAACTGAAGAAGGTCCCTCTCATGCCACAACTTCCACTGCTCAGAACTTGTCCCCCAAAAAATTCTCCTCCCCATCTCCCCAGGTGTCTTGACATACTAACACTCTGCAATAACTGGGCTGTTTGGAAGTAGAGCCAGTTTTTCCTTCTCAGGGTGTTTGTAGCATTACAGGGACAGATGTTGAGCTTTGGAAGGATAAAGCCATCAGTATCTACAGGAATGGAAGGAAGTAGAGAATATGTGTTGTTAATCTGCATTAAATTGCATTTAAATTTTTCCTGGGAGATTAGAAATGGGTATTAATGGAAGATTTTTTTACTGTACTCTGGTTCTCACTTAATATGCATAAAACATTATCCCATAGCTTATGCGTCCATAAATGTGGGAAACATAGAAAATGTCACTTGTGAAATGTGAGTGATTCTTGTTCTGCATAGACAAATAAGGAGTATCCGTTACATATGTGTCTCTTAGGTGTTACTAAAGTTTTATTGTTAAATGTGAAAAAAATGTAATAATTACTCACTGGTAAAACATACCAAGGGAGCAGAATTTGTTGTTGGTTTTTTGTTTGTTTTTTGTTTCTTTTTTTGTTTTTTCTTCCCCATATTTTTGCTTACTGGCTGATCCTATAGCTAGTATTTTATTTACACATTTTGAAAGAAGAAATAGTATACAAGATCAATGAAATAGTAACAGGAAGACTATATGGGTCTGCTTGGCAAGAAATTTTTTAAAAGAAAAACAGGCATGAACTAGAACTAGTTGCACGCTGAAATCAATTTCAGGTCCTCTGCATTTAATGTCAAACTGACCTTTCTGCTTTCTTCATTTATCCTACTCAAACCGTTTGCAAATGCCAACAGTAAAACTAAATTCACAGCATGTCTTTGTCAGTTGTCATGGCTATATGCTGACCTCTGAAAACCCCTTCAATTATCTTACAAGTCGAGCAAACTATAAAAAATTAGAATACTGCAGGGAAAAATAATAAGGCCACTTACTGTTAAGTTTGTCCATTTCCTGAGTATTCCTTTGTTTTCTATTGCTTTTAACTTACACAACCTTAAACCATTTAGGCTGATACCTTTCACATCTCTCATTTTGTGGAGAATGAATATCTCCTGGAAACTGGGTGAGTTTTTTCTCAGAACAAGAGAAGGAAAAAACATCAGTACTTAGAAAGGACAAAAGGCGTAAGGTAAAATGAAGCAAATGCAGTAGAAATGTAATGTTAGGAAGAGAGTTGCCAAGGATAAAACTACATTAGACTTTGCCAAGCAAATTAAAAGAAATAGCAAAGACTCTTTATCCTTATAAATAAAAGGGGAACACAGGAAGAGAAGTGACCTCTGTGAGCAATGAGCAGTCTCTCATTCTCCCTTTTTCATCTCTTCTTTTTTTTTTTTTCTTTTTTTTTCTTTCTTGATATTTAGCTGTATTAACTAGACCTTTGCCAGTGAAACATTGCCATTGCAACTGTACAGGCTATTGTGTACCCTATGGGCCTTCTGCTGGGGAGTCTGTGCACTCACTAATATGTATTTCATAAAGAATGAACCAGCCCCAAAGGGAAGTGTTGTCTAACCAACACCTTGCCTCACAGATGATGCAGGCAGGGCATGAGGAACAGAGTCAAGCCACATGTGGCTAGCGTATGCCCACTATTCATCCTCCTGAGTGGCAGACGGCCTGAGAAGTAGATGTAGGTGCTGCAAAGACCCCCTTCCCAGTCCCTGGATCTGTCTCTCAGCATATAATTGTCTGTGACATGCAATGCGTCACTCACCACTGGCTTTTTCCACCTTGAATTCTTCTCATATGTATGAGCAAGAAAACTTTGATTGTCATGTGCAAGGCAGCATCTTCTGCTACAGAGTTAGTGTAATTGGAGGTATGATTAGTGGCAAAAGGCAGACAAGTAAAGAATTCAGCAGCTCAATGCCTAGTGTTACTTCAGGGAAGTGACTAAAGTCAAAACAAGGGTAGCAAGGGTCCTC
This sequence comes from Oxyura jamaicensis, assembly GCF_011077185.1. NCBI lineage: Eukaryota > Metazoa > Chordata > Aves > Anseriformes > Anatidae > Oxyura > Oxyura jamaicensis. The sequence goes on from NC_048926.1 coordinate 36,220,369, forward strand.
ACTACAGAGACAAAAGGACAAAAGTGATTCATTATACCTTAGTGTTAATTTAAACAGAAAAGCATAAAGCTGCTGTACAATAAACTAACAACCAGTGTAGACTGCACCCCTAGAAACTTAGCTAGACCTTTTATGTTATCAGAGAGATGCTGGAGGTGCAGGACCTAATTCACAAGTAGTCCAAATAACGTCCAGGTACCTTCAGAATGGCTTTTCTGGTTCCCCGTCCCTGAAGTCGATGTGGATGGTTTGCATCATGGCAATTGTCCAGTTCTTTCTTTTTCCCCCAGGAAATATGCAAGGTAACATATCTATCTGTCCATAGATACACTTATCTATCTTTCCATCGATTATCAAGTCTCACAGAATTTCTGCTATGTACAGTTCATCACTGAAGCCAGCAAAGTGTGCAGCTGGTATGAGGACTACAGGAAACAATAACTTACAGATACACCCCCTCCATTAGCTCAAAAGGCAAAGAATTCACCATGAACCTAAACCTCATTAGTTGATCTGATGATCAGTAGGCACTCCCAAATGATGCTACTGATTTGCCAGTTTTCTTCAGTTGCTTGGTTTGGTTGGTTTGGATTGAAGAATTGCTCATCACTGAGATGAACCAACCTCTAAAAACTCAATTCTATCTTTGTTTTTTCAACACTTTTTCATGCAATTAAAAATTTGTGATAACTTTTGTGTAAATAAAACTTCTAATCTTTAATATACATATACATTAAAAAAAAAAAAAAAAAAAAAAAAAAGGTGGTCCTGTGGCTAAAATAGAGGAGTTGGAGGGCAAGTTCTGTTTCTACTGCTTGCTCAAAAATGCTTCTTGAGCTTATGCTAGGTGTGTAACTTCACTCTGCCATTTTCCTGAATACTGAAAGGAGAATTATTTAAATTAGTGGGAACCTTAGAATGCTTGATATAAATATTTCTGAACTGATCTGAGATTTTCATATGGCTGATTAACTGGCTTTTTGGACTTTTTGTTGTTGTTGTTGTGTTGTTTGTTTTCTTTTCAGCTGATGAGAAGGTACTCACTACTATAATGTTTGTGTTTTTCATTATGAGAAAATTAGGGAAAAAATGAATGGAAGTGATTTTTTCCTTTAATTTTGCCCACTTCAGAGCATGTAATTTTACAACACATTCAATACTCAACAGGCTTATTTCATGTCCTTATTTTTTAGGTTGTGCTGTGGATGGCCATCCAACCCCAAACATCACCTGGCTTTACTCCGGCAAGCCTCTAAGTCTGAGGCATCACCTCCTGGCAGCAGGACGAGTTCTTCAGATATTCAACATTAGTGATGCTCCTGAAGGTGAATTCAGCTGCCTTGCTCAGAATGAGGCTGGCTCACTGATACAAAATACTTCCCTGACAATCCAAGGTAACTCTCTGGTTTCAGTCCTTCTCCCCCATGAAGCTCTTGGCATTGATTTCCCTGTATTGCCTTTCTTATCCTGTATTTCTTGTCTTTGAATCCAGGGCTGTGAAGCACAGCAGGAAATGGGTGTTTTGATGTTTTACCACCATAGATATAGATTTGCAGGCCTAGCAAATAACTTGCAATGTCTAAGGTTTCACTCGCAGTGTCACTTTCCCAAAATGACATCTGATATTTCTGGCCTGCTGAGCATGTAGCGCACGTTGATAATTCAAGTTGTAGCTGCTGTGTCAACTAGAACTTTGAGACAGGGGTGCCACAGATCAAACCTTTAAAATTAGAAAACCTGCTGCTAATCTTCTTAAGTCAGTGTTACACAGTGTCTTCTTGCTTGAAAACCCTTTGCTTGTAAAACTGCTGTCACTGTTATTTTTACCCTAGAAATAAACTGAAGGTGACAAAGTCACTGAACAGAGCAATGTGGATGGGTTGGAACAGAATATGCAGCTTTCATTTCTGCAGTTGTTAGGAGTGCAGTGGAAAATAATTTAACTTTTCCTTAATTTTTGCAATAAAATTTAAATTGTGTTGCGAACACTTCATCTTCAGGATGGATGATACCTGTAATCTCCATGGTGAAAAATGTCCTTCACTGAATCATACCCCCTTACAATTATAAATGGTTAAGAATTAGTATGTACACCTTGTCTTTGAATATATAGCTCTGAATTTGAAATTGTGCCTTTAAGATATTATAACAGACTATAAGCCCATTCTTTCCTTTCATTCTTCTACTTTGGGTTGACCCAAACTTCTCAATGAGAGGGTCTAATGGATTTCCAGAAGACTCAGAAAGTCCTTCACATCACAAGTGAAAACAGGACGGGTCTTTCTAATGCTTGGCAAAACACTGAGCATGTGTCTTCAGTTCTATCTCGGTCTCAAAGCTCTCACAAAAGTGAAAGGCAAGGTGGAATTGTGTCTTCCTTGCAGATCCATGTTTTCCCACCACTATTTTGTTATTTGAGTTTAAAAGTTGGTTTAAAATATGTTTTAAGAGTAGATTTTCAAAGAAAAATATGAAATATTTACTACCTCTGTAACTGCATCCACTGAATTGCATTGCAATAAATGTTCATGGTATGAAATCACTTGACAAAATCAACTGGAGTGAACGAACCAGGGGACTTCTTGGGAGTTAGTCAGACTACACTACTTCGATAGATATCAAAGATCTAGAACTCTGATCAAGCTTTATGAACTATCTAGGGACCTTGAAAAGTGAATTGGTGGCCTTCAGAAATGTTCTTAAAAAAAAATCTGAAGAGCTTAATAACCTGTGAAATCATTCTTATATTACTTTTAATGATGCTCTATACCTCTTTGTCACTGTAAAATTCATTTTTTGTATTCTTTCAGAAGTCTTTGAGAAGGTGGTTAGTTTCACACACATGCTACTTATCTTTTAAATTAGAGATATGTCTGATATGTCACACATATCAGCTGTGAGGCTTTCTGCAGTGTCCTGTTTAGCTGTATACCAGGAGCTTACATGCTTGCCATGGTACCTGCTGGTCTCATTCTCCCAGTGGCCTTCTGAAGTTTCTAACCAGCTTACAGAGAGCTAATAGACTCATAGGCTCAATGAATTACCTAAGTTTGTATAAATGCAGGGATTTGTGATGCCCCACATACCTGTTATTTGGCATCACTGAACTGCACTCATTCATGTCATTCAATTTTCATGTCTGATGCTTCTGAGCACAGAAAAAAAAAGGGGGGGGGGGGGGGGGGGGAAGGGGGAAGGGGAGGAGGGGAGGAGTAGAGACAACATTGTTACAAAAGAGAGTTAGTCTCTTTCCTAAGGATTTCCTGCTGACAATTTTTAAGAGTTAATGTGTCTCTTGCATGCTTTTTGGCAGAATACCAGTGGTCAGTGGACAAGCTGATGGCTTGTTCTGCTTCCTGTGGCCACAAAGGGGTGCAGCTGCCCCAGCTCAGGTGCTTACTGGATGGGACTGAAGTCAACACATCCCACTGCAAAGAGAAGCCCAAGCCATCTCTGCAGCCCATTGCATGCAACAGGAGAGACTGCCCTTCACGGTTTGTCCTTACCATGTCAAAATGTCATATATGCTTTTAAAGTGTACTTGAAAAATTCTTGGTGCTGGAGTGCATGCCGTTGTAGCCTTGCTGCTGCCTGTTTGGGGAAAAGTCATGGCTAAAAGGGAATTTATGAGTGCTTATCTTTGACAGTTGGGAATTAGTAGCAAGATTTGTGGAAAATGTTGACAGTAAATGGTAGAGACAATGTTTACTCCTTCAGTAGTTATGTTAGAAATGGATGGAGAAGTTACTGCTTATTCTTTATTAGCAAAGGTCACAGCTTCACGGTACTTTTGAATTCTTCCCTGACAATGGGAATAGTCAGCACTTTTGCAGTGATGTAGAAAACTGAATTTTCATTTCCATGTCAAGCCTCACCAGTTCTTTAAACTCATAAACTTCACTGGAGACTGATGTTACATGGGGAGGGGGAGAGCAGTGCTGTACTTCATGAAAGGAAAGATTTCACCCTAAATGGGGCCTTCAGGCAGTATTTATTGCATGTTGAAACTGTAAAGTAAAAGAACTCAATGTACTTGTCTTCCTACCTCCGATTAAGTACTAGCAGATTTTCAGGGCCTTCAAGGCCAGATCCTTGAGAACAAGGTTGTTAGAGAACAAGAATTGACCTAGTATCTTTGTGGTTTATTAACATAAATTCAGTACTCTCCACATACAATCGCAATGACTGGAAAGTGATCAGAAGAAAGTAAGCCCCAGAAGTAATAATACCCTTGGAAACAAAGCTGTCCCAGTAATTGACTAGTTAGAAAAGATGCCTGCCCTAGAGCTTACATCAACTCACTCTGAAAAGATACCATGTCTTAGGGCCAGCACTGTACAGTTTATCTCTGAGTTTTCTATGTGATTAACAATATGGAGGCTGATTTTTAAAAGATTAATAATAATAATAATAATAATAATAATAGTATGTAAATCAAAGTTACAGAGAGGTCTAAGGTCAAATTTCAAATCTGAACCCAGAGCCAAAGCTCCCTGGAAGATCAGTGTTTTTGAACACCAGCTTTCAGTGTTGTTTCACAAATGATCAAAATACAGTACAAGAAATATGTTACATCAAGGCTGAAAAGTGTTTTCCAGATATTTGTTGGTACTTGTCATTTTGGATGATGGAGAAACATCTTGAATGACGGGAAAACTTGTCCAAGAAGTCTGTCTTTCCTGCCTAAGTCTACCTTTTCTGCTTTTCCCTTTATGACTCATTAATAATGCCCATCAAGGCCAAGTAGAATCACAGGTTTCCATGGGCTGGCTGGGCTCAGGCCAGGCTGCTCAGGGCTTCACCAAGGCAGGGCACAAAACTTGAAGGAAACTCTCAGTATGCCTAGGGGTGCAGCTGCCATCGGGGGGAGCTTGACAGAAGTGAGCCAACAAGAACATGAACCGGGACAAATTCTGAGCCCTGTAAGACCCTCTTTGTTAACAGCATTCAGGCAGAGTAAAAACAAATTCACCACCACCCTATGAGCCTCATCATCAAACCCATTTTTCACCCAAGCCATGTGAACCCATCCAGACTGCAGCTTGGATATTAGACTATTGAGGGAGACAAGTAAATAATTTCCATGGCCCTCACCTTGTCGGCAGATCTGGTCATTTTATCACAGAAGTCAATCAGATATGTCAGACATGACTTACCTTTGATCAGTTTGGGCTGACTGTTCACAGTCATCTTCTCCTTTTGCTCAGAAACATGAACCACAAGGACTAGCTTCTGGATTTTCTCAGGCACTCCACTAAGGCTCACCAGTTCCCTATATGTCATCCCTACATCCTTTTTTTGAAAACGGTGTCAATGTTTCTCTTTCTCCAGTTGTCAGATGCCTCCCCAGTATCCATAACCTTTCAATAATGATAGCCAGCAGCCCTGAAGGGACATGGGCAAGCTCTCTCAGCATCCTCACACATAGCCCATCTTATCTCATACACTTGTATGGGCTGAGTTTTCTTGGGTAATTCCAGCCTGTGTTAGTTGTAACTTTGGTGCCTATCCTGTACACAGCTCTGTACACACAGGAGTTTCATCTCCCAAGAACTGCAGGGTCATGCATTTTTTGTGTTCCACATGGCATCATAACACTTGATTCCAACAAGAAAACAGACAAAGAAGCTAGACTTAGCAGCTACTATGCAGTAGGTTTTGTTTCTTTGTTATCTGAGCTCCTGTGTTGCCTGAATGTCAAAACAGGCAGAAATGCAGCTGCAGATATAAAGCAGATATAAAGATATAAAGCAGCTGCAGATATAAAGATATAATATATATAAAAATGTATATATATTCCCTTCACAGAGTGGAAATGTCTTTTGTAAAATTAGTACATCCCATTGGTCTTTGCGGGCAAGAAGGAGGTCAGACAGAGGTCTGCCTCCTTTTACAGACTGTCTCAGTTTAAGTACCCCTGCAATCCTTTTTTTTTTTTTTTCTGTTACTGATAAACATAGTGGAGTCATCACAGCTTGAAAAACTTCTGACTACACTAAGGTCTTTCCCTTGTTCTGCTGCTTTCTCCCTGCAGAACACACTTCCCTCCTTTGCCACCCATTGGTCTAAAAAAGAATAAATCCCAGTGTCTATCCAGAGAGTCAGATGAGTGTTATACTATCTCCATGTTAAAAATGCCCCCGTTCTTTAATCCAGTGGCTCCTTAGCTCAGATGTAAGTGCTTTTCTGTATTTTTCTGGCTTTTTTATTCCCTCCACTACCTTATGTCCTTTGTGGACACGGTGTTCTTGAGAAAACAAACACGAGGTGGTCAGGACCTCAAGAGAAATTTAGTACAACTTCCTTCATTCAACAGGGTGATTTGGGTCTGGCATTTATACTAAAATCTAGAGTCTACTCTGATGTGAGGAGAGGTACTAAGCAACCTGATGAGAACTATCCAGCCAGATTTACCACTATGGTTGTGTCTTGGGTATATGGCAAGGTCCTGTTTAGTTACCTTTTTTTAATATATTCTTACCCATTTTTGCAGGCAACTGTTTTCTGAGTTGCCAGCTGAGTCATAAGAAGGTAACCAAATGAGATTTGATGAAATATGAAACATGCTCATTAACAGCAGTTTGCTTACGGTGATGGCTGTAAATTCCATGGAAATGGTTTATGTCTTTTTACTCCTTTCCCAAACAGTACTGCCGCCCACATTCCACTCTCAGGTCCTGAGAAACTGTTGAGATGTATGGTTGGAAATAAAAGTTGATTGAAATGCAGGGCAGAGCTTTATGCGGGAGGGGTGGGAAGACTTCAGTTTCAACCTCACCAAACTGCAAGGAAAAAAGAAAAAAAAAAAAAAAAAAAAAAGAAAAAGTTGAGTCTTTGTTTTCTTTGTCAGGAATGTGTCTGTTTATATACTTGTTTCTGTGACCACAGGAATTAATCACCTGCAGAAACTGAGGAGTAGTAACGGATGCCTCTCCATGGGGCTCAAGAACACCTATTGCCTATTTTGCAAAGTAACCAGAAACACTGCCATTGAGGGATGAGATAGGCACTATTTTCCCCACAGTATCACACAGCTCCTGCTGAGTATCCTGAAACTTAATGAAACAAACTGCTGACAACCATAAATCTCTTCAGGAAACTAATAATCAGTTGTGTCCTTCCTGTTCCTACCAGTATCCCCTTCCCAAATCAAACTGTATGAGTGTTTCACCTAATCAGCCTTAAATAGGCAAGATGTACTGTCCATCTTGGTAAGAGTTTGGACATGGACAATTATTTTTTTTGTTGCTACAGGTCTTTTATTAGTAATACTGGATGTTTTAAACCCCAGCACATATGGGATTAGGCCCTCAGCAGTTAAATGCACAGTCCAAGCTCAAGAGGAAGCAAAAAATATGTTCTTTTTCCCTGCGCTGTCCATTCACAAGCTCCATCCCTGAGCAACCATCAGGCTTTATTATATTATCCCAGCTGTCAGGGAGGTAACAGAGCAGGCAGGGACTGACACGCATTAGCAGATTCTTGGTTTCTCTGTCAGCAGCAAATTCAAAGTGTCCTGAGAGCTACATAAAGCCATCAGCTTTATGAGGACAGTTTTCTCTGCTGAGGAGTGAAAACTGGCTGCAACCTGTGACTGTATCAAGCCCCGTGACACATTGCTGGCGTTGTGTTTGTTGCCTGTGATCAAGGCTTCTGGGGCATAGTGGTGTGAGAGCAGCCACGCCCAACCCCTGTGACTGGGCTAGAAATATTTACTAGGTTTTTAAAAACAACCTTAAGGGCAAAAATAAAAAGAATTCTGGGCCCAAAGAACTGTCAGAGAGATACTTAAATAAAAAATATAATCTTTTCCCAGCTTTCATGCTATGAGCAATTTTCAGTGACGACTATAAAGGGCTGAGGCATTCAGCACTTTTCAGGGTTGTGGCCCACATGAACCAAGCCATTGCTGGCTTTCTCTGGGCCAACACATAAACTCTGGTTGGCACTGATGATACCACAGGCAGCGTGCTCACAGCACGTATGTGCTCCCTGACTTCCTTGCCTTTCTTTGACAGATGGATGGTAACATCATGGTCTCCATGCACGCGGAGCTGCGGTGGAGGCATCCAGATGCGGCGGGTGACATGTCAGCGGCTGACAGCAAAAGGCAGCTCTGTCCCGATGTCAAATGAGGCTTGTGTCCAGGTGTCCAAGCGCCCCGTGGACACTCAGAACTGTAACAGGCAACCCTGTGTTGAGTGGGTGGCCTCCTCCTGGGGCCAGGTAAGAAGCATCCCTCATAGACATGCCTGTCTGAAAACTGCCTCATAGTGTGAGCTGCAGAGAGCTGACAGAAGACAAGAGGCTATTGTCTGCAAGCTTTTGAGAAGGCAACTAATTTGCTCAGCTCTTTGAACTCCAGATTTGATGCACTGCATGCTTGGGTTTCTGTAGCTTTCTGCAGTCCCCAGAAGAAATGCTTGTGAACAGTACTTCCACTGCAGACCCCTCTTTTGTCCCCAGTAGAAATGTCTGCTGATCCACATTACAATGACAGGTTACAAGTCTGGGAAATACCATCCTCTGTGTCTACAATTGCCCTTACCACCCATGGAGCATGGCTCAGTTTTGGCTGTCAGGAGTCAAGACTGATGGTCGTGGTAGGTTTGGGGTTTTTGTACAACAATACAGTTTTTAAATGTTTCTGATGTTGCCTGAGAACCTCATAAAGTACAAGCCTTCTTGATTAGCTCCACCATGAAATGCAGAATAGGAGGCTACAAGTATTTTCAGATTACTTCATGCTGTTTTTCAGATCTTCAAATTCTCTCCTTACAGCTTCATACAATGATCAGATGTTTAAAAGTTTATTTCCATAAATACCAAATGTTCCAAGTATTTGGAGCTAAATCGCCTTATCGTGGGAATCCAGAGAAGAGTTTGCTTTGTCTTTTTTTTTTTTTTTTTTCTGTAAGTGGGGATTTCCTGAAAAGATACTCGCCAATACACATTCAATTATAATCTAGGACCAGTCATTACTATCCTCCTTTTTCTCTCCACTCCAGCATGACTGAGACATATGTGAAGGTTGATGAATCCATGACAGTCCAGACTTAGGGGTAGAAACTTGCACATTTTAGTCCAAAGATCTCCGAAGTGGTGACTCTCATGTAGCGGTATACCATACCAGGATGAACGAGAGAGAGTTACAATTACAGAAGATAATTTTGCTAGAAGTTAAAGCAGATACTAATATTGCTTTAACAACACTTTTGGTGGAATAAACATTTTCAAAGGGAAAAAGAAAAAGATAAGGCAGTGAGGCTTCTTGCAATGCCAGAAGAGGCTAATAAAGTTATTAACTACCAGTCTTGACATAGTTAGCTACCATTAAATACGTTGCATCCTTTTCTAATCAGTGTGTGGTAAGCCAGATTAAAAACAATGACAAATGCTATCTCATTGTATTAGAGGTTAAAATAACATAATTGTTATTAATAACCACATGCATTCTGTAGTTGCTTATAGTATCCTGCAGAATACAGTGTGTTTCATCAGTTTTCTTACAATGTTGTTAGAAAAAAAATCTTCAGAGACTAGAACTTGGTTTTATTCACTAGTTGAAGACATCTTCATTAAACTCTTGCCTGTGTATTTTGGAAATTTCTCTCATGAAAGAGGAGAGAGTTACTGTATTACATTTATGAGTAAGCATGGAAATATCCTTCTTTAAGAAGGAAATAAACTGTCCAATTTTAAGTCCCTGTGGAATTCCAGGTAAGGACTGGATTATCCTTAAAAAAAAAAAAAAAAAAAAAAAAAAAAAATTACCTCTTTCTTGCTTGTAGATCATTATGGTTTATCCAGTTCCCCATGATGTCATACTCAGCCAAGATGATCAAACAGATCTGAATTCATTTGTTCCACCTGACCTCCATGCATTATGATATAGTATTTCTTCTACTTAAAAAAATGATGTCCCACATGGGTCTATACAGCTCAGTCTCTAAGCCAGAAGACTATTTGCTATCTGATTACAGTTAGGAATGTACCACTGGCTCAGTGGCTCTGTGGCTCAATGATTGTCTGAGTAGTATCATGGGATAATCTGAAGAGGCCATCAGGTCCACATTTTCTAGGTGCAGTGACTAACTTTCCCAAAGAACAGAGAAAAACAGATGACTTACACTCTCTGTGCCTCCAGAACTAATTCCTTTTCTTTCCTTTCCACCTTCCATTTCATATTAGTGGCATTTCGTGGGCTATTTGACCTCTGCTATGTATCACATAATGTTTTGAAAGCAGTTACTCAGGCTTGCTGATGATGAGGACTGCCAGTCCTACAGATAATGCAGAAGTGCTCCACACACTCCAGTGAATGACATTTCCACCCACCTTGCTCAGCAAGGGGCTTGACTGAGAGCATGGGAAACAGCACAGTCATTTTCTTCTCTCTTCCAGTTATCAGGGAGGGAAGAAACAGCAGCAGGAAGTGAGCATTGTGTGAGGAGTGCGTGAAGGTGTGAAATGGGGCTTCTAGTGGCAGTGAAGGAGGATAGAAGTGTGCAAGAGAGAACAGCCCTCTCCTGCCAAAACTTCCTCCCTCTTCACATTAACAAACCCCCAGTCTGTTCCGGAATATAATTTCCAGATACTTAATAAACAATCTGCTTCCTAACATTTGATTTAATTTTAAAAGAACACAAGCGCATGCTACATAGCAATATCTAATTGCTGTTTAATCAAAGGAGAGGATTGGAAGAGTTAAACAGCAAGTGTGCAGCTGAGACACTTGAATTGGTTAGGATAACTTCATTTTTGGAGCATACTTGCAAATCTGCTGTGTTTGTCATGCTCGCAGCTTTCATTTCTTGTTCTGCAATGCTTTTAAAATGTTATTTGTAGTGGAATATGTCCTTGGTTCAATATGTTCTTGGTTATTAACAATTTGCCCATAAATTGTGATAGTTCAAGCTGCAAAATGCACAGTAAAATGAATGTATTGAGATTTCCTGTACAGATCATAGGCTCTTGGCTAATGATGTGAGAGTATTTTATTTGCCCTAACAGATGTATTTAAGATTGAACTATTGAAGAGGAGAGGGTAATAAATCTACAGAGCAGATACAGAAATACAATTTTAATGCTGCTGGAGGAGAGTGAGGTGGGACAAAAGATGACTGCGTGCTCAGCCTCCAAAGTGTGCAGAGCTGCAGGAAGTGCTTGCAAGCTTCACTGTCACTGCCTGGCAGTATGCACTTTATTTCACTGGCAGTTTTATAAAAGGGTAACATTGCCTTTTACCTCCATTAAGTGTTTCTCTGTGTTCACAGTGTAATGGGCCTTGCATTGGACCACGACTGGCTGTACAACACAGACAGATACTTTGCCAGACCAAAGATGGGACTTCTGTGTCATCTGATCAATGCAGTGCCTTACCAAGGTAGGAGAGGAGTCTCTTACAACTGAAACCACCGTCTTTTGCATAGATTTTAAATGGACTAGTGATTTAACTGACATTTTTTTGTTTTCTATATGTAACAAAAAGATCATGGTGCAACCTGTTTAATTATGTGGCATAAATCAGCAGGCTTAAGCCCAGACTTCAGTATTGACACAAGGGAAAAAAAATAAAAAAATAAATAAATAAATAAATAAAAAGACAGAGCTATCTAAAAACTGAATAGCTTCTAGGTGTGACAAATGCTGACTGAAAGGCCGTGCTATCTCTTCCTAGACCTAGGGCACATTTGTTACCTCGGTTCTGGTGGTAATGAAGGAACTCCCAAAGCTGCCATTCTCCTTACCTCTCAATTAAACACAAGTGCTCATTGGATAGAACGGACTCCACAGCTTTTGTTTTCCTACTGATAAGCTGCACTCTTGACATTATAAAAACATATTTATTTTCCATGACATTTAGCCACGTAAATCAAGCCTAACTATTGCTGAAAATTACTATTAGAGGCTCTTTGGAACCCCATCATGTGTTTTAATTGTCCTTGTGATGAAAAGAACCAAGTGTTCTTCTATGATCTTCTTCCCTTCTGAGACAGGGCTAAAGGGAAAAGGAGGGTTTCTAAGAACTGTTTTTGTTTCCCACTGATTACAGACATCAGCAAGTAACAAACCTCTGGTGAGTTTTACTGGCTGCCACTTCTTTCATTACATCTTTCAGTGGAGCTCTGGTTTGGCATTTAATGGCAAGTGGTCTTTAGGCCAAACCCTCAAATAGTTCAAATGGTCATTTAACTCCAGTTGTGCTATACTAGCTGGCAACAACTGAGGGTCTGGTCCCTGAGTGTAGTTACAAGATTGCCTTTCAGTGCATGAGGCTTACCTCTGCTTGCCCCCAGTGAAGACTTGTTCCAAACAGTGCTCTGAACAAATTATATTTGGGACATGCAAGGCTTGCAGTCCCCAGAGAGTGCATGCTGCCCAGAGTGGCACGTGCTTGCTTCTCGTGCAGCACAGTGAGTGACAGGGCCCCTTTTCCCTTCTGCTCATAGGCCTTTGAGCACTCAGAACTGCTGGACTGACATCTGCGGCGTGCACTGGAGGGTCAGCCTGTGGACCATGTGTACAGCTACCTGCGGAAACTACGGCTTTCAGTCCCGGCGCGTGGACTGCGTGCACATCCGCACCAATAAGCCCGTGCTGGAGCACTACTGCTCCTGGAGACCACGGCCAGCCAACTGGCAGCGCTGCAACATCACGCCCTGTGAGAACAGTACGTTCCTGAGCAGAGGGGAGGATATGAGGAGTGGGATGGAGGAGGCAAGAGGAGACCTATGGGTCCTCCATATGGAGCCATCTCCCAGAACAGTGGTGCTGGGCTTCACAGCTGGGCTTCCTGGGGATCCTCCAGCCTGAACGGATGCAAAATGCCAAAAGCTCAGCATCCCAGCATGGGGGACAAGGTGCCCACTGCAGTTTGCTGGCAGTGGTATTGAGTGGGGTTGACTGATACAGTATCCCCTTGCTAACCATGTAAAATGGCCCAACTCTCCATTAGTGGTACAGACATGAAGAAAAACACAGATGTTATTGCAGTGAGCTGTATAACTGCCCTGTGATGATCCCTTTTTCCAGCCTTAATTTGGAAACTGGGACTCCATCAGATAAAAAAAAAAAAAATGCACAAAAGGTCTGGCTGAGATACTGGACAATTTTTCAACCTAGAACTCAAAAGCAGGAGGCTGGAGGCCTCAAAAGCTGTCCAAATGATTCTAGGGACCAAAGTCCTAGGGAACTTGAAATGTAGGTTAAAGTATCTAAACATCTCCACCCTGGGCTGTGTTCTTTGGCACACATGTGAAAAGCACAACACAACATCTGGTCAGCTGTGGGGGCACTCCCACACACTCTTTTGAAATGCATGAGATTGGTCAAAGTACCTTTGAGCTACTCTGTTAAAGACGTTTCCAGTTTAATTTACTACTTCATCTTCAGTGTAACAGCTGTTAGTAAACTCTAGAGCTTTTCTAGATTGCCAGTAGATATGCTGGAGAAGCTTCAAAAGCTCTCCCAAAAGCTCTCCTCATGCTCTGAAAGCAATGACTGCCCACCGTGTTCTCCTTTGAGCCTTCGGCTGTATGAAGTCCCCACTCAGCATCTGCAGCAAGTCAAGGTTGTGCTCACTGTGAGGCCTCCCAGTACAAAGCTGTTTTGGTCCCCTATTGTCCACACAATGAAAGGTATTCAGGTAAAAAGCCCTTCTTTCATTGCCTCATCACCATTTATCCTTTTTGCTTCTCCTTTGGCAGTGGAGTGCAGAGACACCACAAGGTACTGCGAGAAAGTGAAGCAACTCAAACTTTGCCAGCTCACCCAGTTCAAATCACGCTGCTGTGGGACTTGTGGAAAAGCTTGAAGACAAATGCAATGAAAATGGAGGAACAAGGGGATCACAGCCTTTGCTTCACTGAGGCAAGGACTTTTACAGAAAATATAAATGGAATGGATTTTTTTTTTCATTTTATTTATTTATTTCCCTTTAAAAGAAAAAAGGAAAAAAAAGGAAAAAGAAAACCTTTTACCAAATTGTTGTTGCAAAGGGATGTGACAAGTTTTCCCTCCTATAAATCTGGGAGACAGAATGCAGCAAAATAATCATGAGGTTAGATAACAAAAAGTCAAAGAATCCCATGCCACCAGCAAAGGGCCTATGAGGAGTGGGGCTGCCCCAAAATGTATGTACACACTTGGGGATACACCAATAGATAGATGGGGAAGCAGATCAAAATGTAAACCTAGCATCACATTGAACCACCACAACATCAATCAAAGAATAAAACAGCTTGACAGATCATAGGGTTTGCAGAAAACAAAGCAAAACAAAACAATAAACAACTACGGAAAAAAATAAAATAAAATAAAATAAAATAAAATAAAATAAAATAAAATAAAATAAAATAAAATAAAATAAAATATAAAATAAAATAAACATTCTTCTGTGCAGTATACAGACCATTTAACTTAGACTAGTTTGGGAATATAAGCATATGATTTTGCTTTATAAACCTATTATTACAACCAAGATTGGATTCCTTTTTTCCTTTCTATACCCCTCTCTCCTTCTCCTCCCAGGCCCTCAAATGATCTCAGTAGGAGGTAGCTGTCAATCTTTGAGGATCCGGAGTCGTGTCTGAGAAAGTTGAACAATGTTGTGTAATGTGAGTGAGTCTGGAAGACATCTGAAAATGTTCCCAGGGTGTATTTGTGAGCAAGGATCGGCACTGGGAAGGTTGCCTTCAGCACAGAGATGAGGTGGTGATGTTAGCTATTATCTAGGAGAAGGAAACAAAGTATGATCTGCTACTAACAGACTGTAACACAAACCTGCAAATGCTGTCCTGTTCATAACACAGGCAGGAAAAATATCATTTGTGGTAACAAGAGCTGCTTCGCATACTACGTCCTACTAACACTTCATAGGAATAGATAGGAGTACTAGTTCCCAGAGTTCAGGTTCTTTGAGAGCTGAGGTTTGGGTAAGAAATTTGAGGAAGTGGGTTTTCCTTTCCTGCTAACATGAATACTTTCTCTTCTGACAGCCAAGCCTTTCAGTCAAGTAGTAGAAAAAATTTCTGATATCTTTGGCTTTGTTCCTACTCAGTAGAAACAGAATGGATTCAGCATCAGTCCCAGAGGACTAATGTCAATAAATTTTAATAAATATGCTCCTCTCTGGCTGCCTCCCACAACAAAATGGGTGCTACAGAGCCACATATTTTTTAAGCCTGAGTTTAAAACCCTAAAAATATTATCAAAAAAGTGAGCCTCAAACATCACACATTGCAGGCTGTCTGTGAGTCTTTTTCCCTAGCCAATTGGACTATTCATCCATTGAAGTGCTTCATCCTTTTAGTTCCTGGGCAATGCAATTCCTGCTCTGCTCTGAATAGGGCTTTAAAATTAGAAGGGATTTCCAAAGTAGGAGGTTTGAGCATTATAAAAATTTAAAGGAGGGCTATCTGGATCTGAGGCTTTGTCTTGAGACCATCTCTAAATCAAAGGTTTGGCTGTGCTTCGCCCCCAGTGGGGCTCAGGCCTTGTGGTACATTAATGAAAGGCTGTTCAAGTACTGCTGCTTTACAGCTTCCATAATGTGGATTCTTCAGCAAAACTGGGAATCTAATTCTGAGGTCAGTGTCAGATTCGTGACATTAAACTGTCTTCAGTTTGGTTTCTTCAAAACACATCTGGCAGTGGATGCTCTCGCTACAAATGGGTCTTCAAGAAATAGTGTTGCTAAGCTTCTGTGTAACTTTTTATTTAAAAAAAAAAAAAAAAAAAGAATGTCTTTCTATGTATGTAAATGTATATCTTTTGTGTATATTTATTAGGATTTCTTGTATAAAAAGTGCAATATTAATAATTGTACATTATTTTGTCCAGATAAAACTATTTTTTTTTAAATCTCCCCAGAATTTTGTTCCTCTAAAATCAATGGTAATAATGTATTTTTCACTTGCATTTAATTGAGGATCTGCTTCACTGTGCACAGAGTATTTTATGAAATGTGACATGAGGGAGGGGTGGCATTTTTAACTTGTGAATTGATAATTATGCATGGAATGAAGGACAATTCCTTAATAATAATAATAATAACAATAATAATAATGTGGTGGATATTTCTAGTACAGTAGTTAACAAAAAGCAGCACAGGGAAGTATTTACATTTGTTTGATAGCTAAGTATATTCAGATGATCACGTGTTGAATGGTAGCTGTATAACCGTGCTGAGGATAAACAAAAAGGTTCAGATCTTGAGGAGCCACTATGTCATCTCCGCACATGTGAATCTAATTTCACATGTTTGTTCTGTGGATTGTGACTTGGCAGCATCTCAGTAAGATTTCTGAATATTTTATAAAAGAACACTTTCCTTTTCTAAAAAGAAAGCAAACTTGTATTTATATATATTTTTTTTGTACAGGTAATGCAGGATACTTACTTAACTACTGCTGTCTGATGTGTTGTTTATTAATCTTAAAAAAAAAAA
The DNA here is from genome assembly GCF_011077185.1 of Oxyura jamaicensis. Lineage (NCBI taxonomy): Eukaryota > Metazoa > Chordata > Aves > Anseriformes > Anatidae > Oxyura > Oxyura jamaicensis. The sequence continues at coordinate 36,236,819 of NC_048926.1, forward strand.
AAAAAAAAAAGCCAAACAAAGTAGCAAAGCTTTTGGAGTACTCTGTCCTTTTTCTGTATTACCACAGCAGCAAACAGCTGTTACATGAAATACACATGATCCACCATCATCCTCTTTCCCCAAGACAGGATCAACCCAGTCTTAATTTCTTTTTAAAAGTCTCCAGTCATTAAGATTCTGCACCTTGTCTTGGAGATCTGCTTGAACTTTTCAATTGCCTTGCTTTATTATTTTTAGCCTCTGTTTTTCTTCTAGAGGTATAAGGCCACAGCTGGTCCTAAGCTCATGGCAAGTATATAGGCTCATAAAAGTATATTCCTTTTTCCTATGCAGAAACTCTGAAAAACATCTTATAACTCTCCTCAGCAACCCCTGGAGTGGAGCAATGAATACTACCCCTATTATTCAGTCTTTTCTTATATGTCCCCACTACTTTCATTAACAGAACTTGCAACTCCTCAAAGCATCAAGTTTGTAGAAGGAATCCTATTCATGAACAGAATTACAAGGAAGAAAACATGAATAAAGTATTTCTCTTAACAAAGACAAAATCGGGTTTTGAAAGCAAACCTGGTTCTGCTGTTGCCCCTTTTCAAACAAATGTTATAATGCCTTTTCTAAAAGGGAGTGATGATTTTGCTCTCATTTACTGACAATTTCCCTAGTATGGTGTTCCCTCCTACACTTTTTAGACCCCTGCACTGCAGGTAAATAATACCTCATATAAGCACATGCACAAACAGATGCTGAACAAAGGCAATCCCTAAGACTTACAAGCGACTGCACTGAAGGTAATGGGAACTCAGTCATTCATTTTGAGTAAAACAAATATAAACGCTGGTGTTGATAATAAAATGAACAGCAGACCAGCTTAGGTTCTCCAGAGAATAATTATTCTTTTTTTATGCATATGGCTATAGTTACCAGTCAAGTCAAAAAGCCTTCAAAACCTTCAAAGCAAGCTTCCAGTTTTCTCCCTACTAATTTTCACTGAGAAAGAAAAACAGTTGTGCAACAAGCAGACAAATGCAGTGCTGAAAGGTTCTCAACAGGAGACCCATTCCAGGCCCCTATTCTGTGGCAAGGTAAGCACAACTAAGCTACTCCAGACATGTATGTCTACGTACATGACTTTAAAGCCATAGGGAGAATTTTCCAAAGTAACCATTAGCTGGATTTTTTTTTCTACTATATGACTGTAATCATATGAACTGTAAATTAAGGTATTGGGTTGGTTTTTGTTTTTTTTTTTTTGTTAGTTTGTTTGTTTGTTTTGTTTTTTAAGCTAACTTCTCTGTAGGTAGAGTTAACACTTGTTCGTTGCTGTTTTTAGCTGACTTCTACCGATCAGAAGATCCTTTCTTTCACACCTGGCCAATCTTTCCTCTTCCATCTTGTAGTCTATATGAACTCATTTTGTCAGCTTCTCTCTGAAATACATCTCTCTAATCTTCCCCTCCCATCTCTTTATTTTATGTGCACCCTCTCTCATTTTGGGTTCTTGTACTTGGGCACACACTCCAATAGCTGGAAAACAGTCCTGAATGTTTTGCAGCCACACTTCAGATCAAGACTACTTCTGTTTCACATTTGGCTCAGTCACTTCATAGTCCAGTATAGCTGCTAACAAGACATACATTATTTCTTGTACTGCATATTGCTTTTCCCCATCTGGTGCCTGGTATTCGCACTCTTTGGTAGTAGGCATTGGATCTCTTATCCAGTCTATCAACATTAGCAAGACTTCAGTCCCAATTTTTGCCATTACTGTTAGGTCACCAGCATGGCGTAACCCACAGAGCTCTTCAGTATGGTCTTTTTTTCCGGATTTGAAGTACTGGAAATAGTAGAGGAAGTATAGTGGCTTCTGTGACATCAACATCTGAAACAGCTGCTGCAACTTTTTAGAGACAGGTTTCCTGACTCCTACTGCACCAATTTGGCTAATGGAATACAGTCTAGTGGATGATGGCGTGCTTTAAGAAAGATGCGTGTGACTGTGTCAACATTATTACCAAGGTTTATCTATTGCTTCCTTCTGACCCTACTTGCAAGTTATCCTATTAAACAAAAAAGTAATGATCACCTTATCTGTTTTGTGCCCAAACACTGATTCATAAATAAATTTGAGTAATTCTTTGTCAGTGTAATCTGACACCTCAATTTTTAGACAAAGGTGAACCAAGTGCTAACTCTCTTCCAGATTTTCAAGACCATTAAAGTCCTCCCAAGTTGTTAATGGTAACTGTCAGTGCTAATTCATATAAAATTAAGCTAGTTCATATAAAATTAACTTTATTCATTCAGTTATCTGATTTTTAACATGGAAGCTTTCAAACTGTTTTGAATGTCAGATTTTCACACATACTGCCAGTATATATGGATGGAAAGCTCAGAATTGTTAATGTTTATTATGGCTCTACGTAACAGCTGCAGAACACAGTACGGAAATCATCAATTTAACCTTTTTCTTCACCCTCTTGTTTAAAAGTATATGTAAATATAGCAATGGTCTTATGCATTAACTGTCTCCGTTTTTATTTGTGGATACTAAAACAAAGACAATGTTTAATACTTTCATTGGCAAAAGAGTAGGGGAGGAGACAATCATATATTCTTTTTCTATTGATCATACATATTTCTCACACTAAAAGCATCTTGGTTTATCATCATTTCCCCCCTCATTGTTTTTCACCATCTTCACCCAGCTGTTTCCAGTTGATAAAAATAAAATCTAAACCTAGACACATACCTAGTTATTTTCATCACATTTTGCTGTAAGGTTCTTACTTTTCTAATATATATTTTGATATGAAGTTTGATAATATGCAACCGAAAATGTTATTTACCCAGATTTATAAGGGAAAAGGCAAAGTTACAGCATCTTCTCTCGTTATATGTTTCTGCCTTCCCCTGCCTTTTCACTGAGATACAATTGAGTTGCTCCCATTCTCAATCCCACACATGGAGACATCAGCACAACAATAAATTTTATTCTGCTTGTGTCACTCTGAGAAGCAAATGTGGTGCTCAGCCTTATCATTCTTCCAGTGATCACTGATGAAGACTGAGACTAGAAATTTAATGAAACCACAGAGTCTAGCCCTTCTCTCTGGTCAATATGGTTTTGAAATCTGGAACAGCCTGTACTAAGCCATCCAATTCATTTTGGATGCCAGAGGCAGCAAGGCTAAGAGTAGACAAGTGCCTTAGTGTTAGAGAAGTATCACAGCAGGGTCCATCTGGAAGAGATTTTTTTCAAATGAACAACACACACGCACACCAAAAAAAAAAAAAAAAAAATTCTCATCAATTAGCACAAACTCATGAAGTGTACTCTAAACAAACCATCAGCAGTGGCTCCTCACTGATCTAGGCTCTTGTACCAGCTTATGCTCTTAAAAAGGTTTTATGCATGGAGAAACAAGGCTAACACAGCATAAAATGTATTCTCATCAATTAAAAAAAAAAAATCCAAAACACCACAGGCAAACAACTTGTAAGTACTATTGCTAGAAATATTGATGGCAAAGCATATGTCCTCTCACTAATGTGGAAAATATCTGACAGCATAAAGTAATAAATAAAAGTTTGAAAGTTGAAATATTTGCTTCCAATGCCACCAAATATAACCACAAAAACAATCAGATGTAATTCATTCACATGAGAGTCTTCCAGTGCATTTCATTTCATTTTTATTGCAGGAAACTTCACCAGAGCTTCTTCACTTTTCACGCTTTCCACCTTTGCACTGGTGCCTGCCTTTGGCTGTGACTGACGAGCACAGGCTGGGCGACCTGCACACACTGCTTCCACACCAAAACTGGGGATTGCGTGGGAATGCCTTTAATGCCTCCCTCTGAGTCTGTATCAGTATGAACCATATGCAAGTTATTCTGCCTGCTAGCTGCTCTGAATTACACTGTTGATCAGCCCACAAAGCATGGCAGATGGGGGGTGGGGGGTGGGGGGGAGCAATGCAGCATTGTGTCACCCATCATACATCCATTTCTCCTTGGCACCTCACTTTGCCAGTGACAAGAGCCTCATGCTGCCCCCTCACCTGCTTACATAGCTCCAAAGAGCTCTGCAGCTCTCTGGCCCTGACAGATGAGCAGTTATGAGGATCTGATTTAATGACTAAATGTCACTTATTTGCAAGGAGACGTTCCATCCTATCATGGTCCACGCTCCCTTCAAAATGACTGCCTCTGTCAGCAAGACAAACAGCTCTTGAGGAAGTTGGACATCATGTCGTAAAGGCCAGGCTCATCAGCACAGGATGTCAGTGCAGGCAATGCATCAACACAAAGCTCACATAAAAGAAGCAACCCTGGTACCATGCAATGCCTGTTCGTCTCCAGAAGAGCACTTCCACTATTCCCCAGGCACACAAATTCCCATGTAGCAGCCAGAAGACCAGGCATCAGGATCAGTCCCTGAGGATACGGGGGGGCAGTGGTGCAGGCAGGACTGCACAGAGCTCAGGCAGCAGACTCTTCTGTGCAGGTAGGGCAAGTGACCGGCAGCCAGGGAGGAGCAGGGAGGCAGTTCAGCTAGCTGGAGCAAGTGATAAGGTCTATGAAACTGTGACAAGTAGGTTTGTGCAAACCAGGATGACTTTGGTTTGCAAACCAGAACAATAAAACACTGTCTACTACTTGTTAACACTGCAGTTCCCTAGTTCCCTATTCTTCCTGCTAACACTCTGCTTGCCTCTTAGGAGAGGGGGGAAAAAGGAAAAACTAGAGTGTTCCTTAAACCTCTAAGCCCACTGCAAAGAAAAGCTTTAGATTTGTGTAGACGTAAATAAAGTATGCAGTTTTATGTGGCTAAAAGAGAAGGGGGTACTGGAGGGTTGTGCTCTGGCTGCATATAAATACTGTTTGCTTAAGCAGAGGCAGGATGTGAGCAACTGCACAGTAAGCATTTAGTTATGCACACATGCTTAGGATGACATGGGCATGGGAAACCACTCCCTGCTACTACCCTCTTTAACACTATAGGTGGCTGCTTCTAGGTCTCACATGGGGTCTAGACCTACTTTGTTTACAAACTCCCCAGGGCAAAGCACAAAAATAAAACTTGAACCAGAAAGATCACACCAGACAGGCTGTGAGCAGCCAGCTCTCCAAGTGAGGATCAAGGCAGGTTTCTTTTCTTTTAAGGAAATGTTTAATGGTTGGGCTGAGGAGTAATTTGAGCTGGGCTGCATGGAGAGTTCCCCCTCTTTTCAACAGGCTGGATTTCTTTGGTTGGTTGGTTGGTTGGTTTGGTTTGGTTTGGTTTTTTAAGCACAAATTACTGGTTTAAATAAATAGCCCATGAGGTTGGTGGATGCTTGTTAGAACACTTCACCTCCTGAAACACTGATGGAGTCAGTTTTCAACTAATAGCATACAATCAAGTGATTTTATTACCAAAAAAAGAAAAAAAAAAAAAAAAAAGGAAAAAAAATCACTGTTAACTCACTACATACAAATCCCAGCAAATCAAATACAGCTGTGCATTGTCAGGATCCCAAAGGCACTTTTCTTCTTCAGCAGAGAGCAAAGCAGAGCATGGGCCCTGAAGGCTGGGCGAAGCAGCACCCTCAAGCCCACGTGGTGGTGTTTGGCCATGCTGTTCAGGCCCTCCTCTGGTGCCTCACTGAGGACAACTCTCCAAGCCAGCAAACACAGCACTGGTGAGCTGGAAAAAGCCAGGAATGTAAAGCCAAACACAATGTTGCCTCTCTAATAGTTACCCTTTTCCTTCCATGCTGAATGCAGGCTAAAACATCTGTGGGACAGATATGCAGCCAGAAGTAAAAATCAGCTTGCTCCAAAGCAGCAGTTTCCCTCAAAAACAAAGAGAACAGCATAAGCCATCAAATTACTGTTTCCTGTGTGCAAAAGAGGCAGAGAATGGGAAGAAATTGGGATTTGTAACAGGATCAGCCAAAAGCAAAGTCTGCTGGTGGTACTCAGAAAATCTTCTGTGGAAGTTTCCCATCGCGGTGAGCCCACTCCAAAGTTCTCTGCCCAAATGTTCTCTTTCCAGCTGAGACAGCATGGCTCCCTCAGGGAAGATATTTCCATGCCTCAGGAAGGTCATGTTTTTCCTTTCACAATGTAAACACATTAAGATCATCTGTGTCCTGTCCCTGGAGTACCATGCCCACAATCAATATTGCTTCTCTGTGCTATGAACATCCCCCGTCCTTGCTGAAGCGTACCATTTATCTTTTGACAATTTCTTCATAATTCTGAAATGTATGGGACACTGACAATTTGCATTCTGCCTCTGGCAATCTGTATAGCACTGGGTTAAGCCCTTCTCAGAGATTATAAATGCATGGTGGTGTACTTCTACAACCATTACAGCCAAGCTAAGCCTCACCTCCCACAGCCAGGTATTTTTTCCTGCACCAACCTGCTGCACCAACAATGGTAATTGTGCAACTGTGCAATGCATTGGTTCAGTAAAATTAATTAAATAAGTCTTAACCTCATTAAAATACTGGCTTGCTTTCAGCCAGGACAATCTCCTGGTCATGCACTCAGAGAGTGCTTATGTTGCCAGAATGGGAGAGCAGGGGAAATGTGCAACTGGAGGTGAAACTGTAACAGCCCAACCTTTAATCAGCTTTAATTCCTGTGGAACCACATCTTTCATCATTCAGGTGAACTCATTTTATTCCACAGTGTTATCACATGGTGGTTTTAATAAGATTCTTATACACTTCAGCTTCAGCTACCAGTGAGGAAACAAAAAAAAAAATGTGTTCACATACCAGAGAAGTCTTGGAATTAAATCAGCCCTGTCTATTTGACACTGCAGTGAACTGATGCACTATTTGCAAAATCAAGACTTCTGTTATTAGTAAAATCAAAATTCAGATTTTACTAATGCTAAGTAACATATTACATTTCTGTTTATTTTGATAAGGTTAGCTTCCAACCAGGGGAAAAAGGGAAGGGAAGGGAAGGGAAGGGAAGGGAAGGGAAGGGAAGGGAAGGGAAGGGAAGGGAAGGGAAGGGAAGGGAAGGGAAGGGAAGGGAAAAGGGAAAAGGGAAAAGGGAAAAGGGAAAAGGGAAAAGGGAAAAGGGAAAAGGGAAAAGGGAAAAGAACTGTGAGAGATAAGACTCTCCTAGCTCTTCATTCACTGCCAGTCTCACATCAAAGAGTTGAAAGAACAGTTGAGGAGCTTTCATGCATAAAAGATCAATTTCTTGCAGTCACAGGCATATCTGTTTCTTTCAGATAAATTTCTGTTTCAGAACAGAAATCAGGTTGTTGAATAAAATCAGAAAAATTAGTGAATAAAGGGAGAGAGGGAAGACAAAATATTTTCCTGTCAGAGCTTACATTAAAGACAGGAAGGTTCAAGGCAGCTGCCAAGGCAGCAGGAGCTGAAAGAAATATAGAACTTACCCTAAGTAATGACCTCAGTACAGGTGAGTGAATATTTTTTCAGAATTCTGAATTTCTGAAGGCCATGTGCCTCAATTGATGGCTATGTAGTTTGGGCTCTTTTTATGGTGTAACTGGCAGAGATGTGACTAGTTGCCCCTGATGCAATCCCACAATTTTTCATTGAACTAGCACATATACCTAGAAAAAGCCTCCAGGACTGACTTAAAGACTTCAAGTGGTACAGAACCACTGTGTCTCCAGGGTAATTGCTCCAATGGCTTCCCACCCTCAGGGTTAAACATTCACATTCCTAGATGGAAATTGTTTGGCTTTAGCTTGCAAGCATTTATGGAAGACTTATATCCCAAATGGTTTTAAAGTTTTTCAGAAGTTTTAAAATACATTTATACAGAAAACTGTCTTCCATTCCTCTTTAAATGCAAACTCTTTGAGTGGCAAAATACGTGCCTTTTCTTCAGCATACCACAACTTTCCCTAGCTCTTGAGCTAATGACTCTGAATACAGCCACGGCTGGCAGGAGTAAGAGGGAAAAAGATTTAGGAAGGTAGGTTGCACTAAAACCAGTAAGATTCACAGTGCTAATGTAACATTTGTAAGCCTCGAGAACAGTGGAAAAGGAAAATTTCTGGATGTGGAAAAGGAAAATTTCTGATCAGAATCTTAATCTTGACATTCTCCAAAAGATAATACAACTGCAGCTGCTGGCTGAACAGTAACAACATATGACAATTTTATTCCTGTTACACTCGCAGCACCCTCACTACATCCTTCAGTAAAGACCTCCTGACACCTCTCCTATTCTAAGACTGAGCCAGACTATCTTACAAGTTGTAGGCTAAGGTGGTGTCTTTGTGTCCTGGTTTCAGTTAGGATAGAGTTAATTTTGCTCCCAGTAGCTGGTAGGGTGCTATGTTTTGGATTAGGATGAGAAGAGTGCTGATAACATGCTGATGTTTTAATTGTTGCAGAGCAGGGCTTACACCAAGCCAAGGACTTTTCAGCTCCTTGCTCTGTCCTGCCAGTGGGCAGGCTGGGGGTGCAGCAAGAGCTGGGAGGGGACAGACCCAGGACAGCTGACCCCAGCTGGCCAAAGGGGTATTCCATACCATCTGACAGCATGCTGAACAATATATAGGGGTGGCTAGCCGGGGTGGGGGACCGGCTGCTTGGGGTTGGGCTGGGCATCGGTCAGCGGTTGGTGAACAATTGCATTGTGCATCACTTGTTTTGTACACATTATTAATAGTAGTACTATTATCATTATTGTTATTATTGTTATTATTTTCCTGTCTTAATAAACTGTCTCTATCTCAGCCTGCAGGTTTCACTTTCCCATTTCTCTCCCCCATTCCAGAGAGGGAGAGGGGAGGGTGAGCGAACGGCTGTGTGGTGTTTAGCTGCCAGCTGGGTTAAACCACAACACTTTGGAATGACAATCTCACATCCAATAGCATAGCTCTGGGCAGCATGGTGACACAGGGAAGGTGTCACCTCCTGTAATCTTTATCTGATAGTTGTACCTGGCATTATATCTTTTTGATGAAAGTAGTGAACACAGCCAGATCTCAGACCCTGTTGCCCAGCTGTTATTTTCAGCTGTGAGTCCACAGCACATAATTAAGCTGAAGAGGTGGTTATACCACTGTCATCATGGAAGTGGCTGAACCCCCATTATAAGAGCACACACCACTGTGAGATCTCTCTCCTAGAAAGAGAGAGGGTTATCTCTCTCAATTAAAGAGCAGAAGGTAGGTGGGAACAAGAAAATAAAAATATAGAGAAACAAGGATTCAAACATATTGTCCTTGGGTCTTATGTAAAAACATACTTATACAATTGGTCCAGAAAAAAAAAAAAATGGGTATTTATTTTATTTTTTTTCCAAATATAAAATAAATGATTGGTTTTTAAGAAGGTTACCAAAAAAATCAAGCTGTCATTTTTAGCTCACTGAGGTCCTCCTCTTCCCAAGAAGCTACTTCCAGTCTCTTTTCTTCAGTGTCAGCCTTTCAAGCATTCACCTTCAGAAGCGGAGATATAGAGTTTGTGACCATCAGAATTGGTTCCCTCAAAGATGTATCCCGGTGGGTCTTTGTAAGAAGCCAAGCATTTAACAATGCCCTTTGGTGTGTAGCTGGTAGCATAGATGGTTTTTGCATCTAGCTGAGTGTGAGACCTAGGGCCTGACCAGGCAGGTTTGTAGCTCTTTGTAATTGTGAGAGGATGAGGCAGATAATGGGTTCGAAATGTGCTCAAGCAATCCATTGGTTCATCTGGAAAAGTCAGCTCTGGAGCATGAGTGATAGGCTTTATTCTCTTGCACGCCCAGGGCTTATAGTCTTCCTTCATTGTAGAAGAGCTATCAAACGGCCCGGTGTTTTTCTTAAGCTGGGCCAGAGATCGGCACATCTTGGCTGGCTTGCCATTTAGGTGCTTGTAGTGTAAATGAGTAGTGGTGTGAAGGTCCATTTTCTCTACTGGAGGTATATATTCAACAGGTTTTCTGGTGAATACAGGATGAAGTGGCCAAGCTTGGTATTTTTCCTGAAACTCTGTTGTAGAGGAAAATGGACAATCATGGAGAGGCTTTGGCTGATATGGTTTAGCCAGTTTGGCTGGCTTAGCAGACAGCCCCTTGTAAGAAACTTTGTGAGTAGTGAGGCCATCAAATGGGACCTCACTTGGATTGTATTTCTCATACTGATGGATGTAACGTTTCCCCAGAGGGTGTGGCACATAATTCACTCTGTAATTTGTCATATTCTCAAAGGGATCCTTGCTTTTCTGATTCAGATTCAGAGGTTTGCAGCTTTGAGTGGCAACCGGTCCCCTGTAGAGATAGTCATCTTGGACAACAGTTCTGTGGTCAAATTTTGCTTCTGATGGGTGATACCCATCGTCTGGTCTGATCATCTCTGTCTTTGGTTCATTCCACAGCACGTAGTCATCTGAAATGTAAGAGGAATCCTATCTAAGTGTTCAACTACAATAAGTATTTGCTGGTGTAACGTTGACAAATCCTGTTGGAAACCTATTGAAAGAGTCATGGTAGAAAACATTATACAGCAGTGTGCTAACCCCTGGAAATATATAGCATCTACACAGTGGAGACAGCAATTTTCATGAAAATAATGCTGTGCCCAACCCCTGGCTACAGAGATGTGAAATGCAATCTCAGAAAATCAGATCATGTTCTAAGTCTGGCCAAAACATTTTCTGCAGGTAACTTGGTGAGTGCTGATCTCATGCTCAGTAAACCAGAAATCACAAACATGGAGTATCGTGGCAAGGGCTTTGAATGTTTTCCTTTAACTTTCTGCAGCTATGTTGTGGCTCTTTCAGAGCACAGGCAGGGTATGCCTTTGCCTGCAGGAGGCCATAGATGTGTCTCACCCAGTATCACCGGGTCAGATGTCCACCACTCCACCCTGAAGGCCAAGCTGCAGATCTGTCTTTCCTCTTTGCACCTGCTCTCTGAGGGTGACCTGAGTTCTTAAATGCGTGGATGTGATGCTCCCTGCTGTTGTCTGAGTTCAGTGTTTTGCAGATGATAGGGGTGTCAGCAAGCTGTGCTGTGTGGCAGTTCCTCTGCTCTTGGCCTTTCTCTGTGTGGCACTTCTGCTCTCAATACAAACAGGAACCAAGAAAGAGCTTATATCTCCATCTCCAATTCTTTGTTAATAGCAAAATTGCTAGAATTTGCAGTCCAAGCCTACACTGATCTGAAGGATTGTATCATACCACAGAGAGCGTTCCTACTCCAGAAATCTTGCTATCTAAATTCATAACTAAGTAAATTTCTAGGAGATGTTTTAGAGACACCAATACCTTCCTTCTTCATCAGTATACCAGGCAAAGTGAGGCAGTGAGACATAAAAGATTTTCACTCATTCACACTAGAAATCTATTGCAAAGCTGCCTAGCTCTCAGATCAGTGCAGCAGCCACAAGCCCTTCTTTTTTCCTTCCTAGTAATCTTGTGCAACTTCCCCTAGAGAGCATTATGGTTACTGGTAGGAAGTTGAAATGAAATAGTCTTGGAGCTAACCCAAGTCCTTTTTTTTTTTTTTTTTCCAGTTTTCCCTCCTTTCAAACCACATTGAGAGTCATGAGGCAAATAAGCTTCCAGCTGACTCTGCACAGGAAGGAAGTCTGGATTTCAAAGTACTAGAGAGTAAATGATGCAATTAGGTATCAGGATATTCGAACTCTCCAATCCAAACAGAGTTATTCCTCCTGAATAGCAGCGGCCACAGTACTGCACAAACACAATTACACAAAGGATGTGTTCATTACAATGTGAAGTTTACCAAAAACAAAGTCTATTTTTTTATTCTTTTTTTCCCAATTAGATGTCCATTTAAAGTCCTTCTGGTTTAAATCAAGCTGCTCTGCCTTGGCACAAGAGTGCAAGGAGCAGCCACAGGCGCCGTGCTGCCCCCAGACAGCAGCCTGGTCCCACTGCAGGGCACACACAGCTCAGGGATTGCCTGTGCAAGGCAGCAGAAAGAGAGACGAAGCCCGCAGCACAGGGGATTTCCTGCATGCCACATCCAAAAGTCTTCCCCCAATGGAAGCCCATAGAAAGTCTCTCCAGTCTGGTGGAGACAGGCATTTGAGTCTGCAGGAGAAGGCCTGGCCCAATGGAAATGTGTGCGCTTGGGTGCAGGGCTGCCCTCGTGCAGCTGATTAGTGCAGACAGCTATGAACGTGGTGGTGTGTGCCAGCATAGATACTCATCTGCTGCTGTTGGTGTCACTGGAGGCCAGGCTACATGCTCTGCTAGCCCGAGGGGTGTTCGAGCTCATGTTTCTGCTGGGGGAATAAGAGACATCCAGGCACTGCCCTGCTGGTGGGATTCTCACCTTGAGCCTCTGCACAGGGCATATCATTGTCCTGGAGAGATGGTCCAGCAGGGTGAACCAAGTGCAAATACAGACATGTGTGACATTACAGGGAATGCATTAATAAACTGATAAAAAACAGCTGATGAGACTTGGCCCATCTCCGCACAAGGCCTGGTTCAGAGATCTGACAGTTCAGGTGCCGAGCAAAAGCTACCAAAATCCTTTTAGGTTTCCCCATCATCCTTGCTGGAAAATACTCAGTGAGTTTTGGATGCAAGCACAGCTTTTACAAAATATTCAAAATATGACAAGCTAGCCCATCTGTCTTTGATTTTAAAAAATTTACAACTCTACGCATTCAGAGACCTCATAGGCATTATGAATTTACGTTACTTAGTGTAAGCCAGCAGTGCTACTACTCCTTCAAAATATGTTACAATTTTATTGTAACTCTAATTCTTCTCCCATAGATATTAATAGTTTCCCTCGTAGCACAATCTTGAAAACATTAGGGGGTACAGGAGGGAGCAGAGAATATGAACCATATGTTACTGAAGGGTTACACACATCCCACGACAAGTGAGACAACACTAAAATTAGATTACATACCTGCAAATGAATAGAAACAGCCATGTGTGTAGCTGAGAATAAATAAGAATTTAGAACCTTAAGAACCTTAAGTTGCAAAGTCATCTGACAGTAATTGTGACATGCAATATCAACATCTTAAACCTACAATGTTATTTGACCTGTGGTGTGTGTAGTGGGAAGAAATAGGACAATACAGTAGGAAAGGAAGTTTAATAACAAAGCAGCACTTGTATGTGTTTTATATGCAGCTTAAATATTTGAATTACAACAATTAATGGAATAGCATGTTACAAAATTTCATACTTGGAGTGTTGATAGGTAAAACCTAGGAGTGCTTAGAGAATAGCACAATGAAAACTCTTTTTGTGTACCTGGGCCTTTAAAAGTGAATGAATTCAGTTTGCAACTTGATCTTTAATGTGGTTTGGATGAAGATTTCTATTTGCAGTACTTTCAGAAATACTGCAAATTATAACCAAATGTATATATGCTAGATTTTATTGGAGTTCTGGAGTAACAGTTAAGGTATTGACCTAAATATTGATAAAAGACAAAGATATACAGCTGGTTCAGATGCAGAGTAGTTACAGATATATAAATACAGAAGGAAAGATCCTCTGCTTGTGCAAAGCAGCCTTCCTTTGTTGCAAACAGAGAGGTTATCCCAATGAATACCATCTGGTTACATAGCCTGTGCAAAACAAAGTGTTCAAAATTGTGTATATGTGGGTATTTTGCACCTGTGGGTCATAGTCTTCACCAGGCAAGTCATTCTAAATGGACAGTATTTCCTGTATCCTTAATGTAAAAATTCCAGTTCCTGCCATTGCAAATATGCAGCTGTAGTTAAGTCCAAATTTCAGTCATTTCAGCTGGGTAATCCTAACACTGTGTTCACATTCCTATTGTTTCTTTACTTCCTTTATAATTTGGAGTTTTAAGAAAAAATTGTTTCTGTGCAACAGGACAAATCTCAGTGCCAGTACCAATCACAAGCTTTCATATTTGTAAAGCGCAGTAAAAATAATACATTGAAAATATTGTAAAAAATACAACAATACTAGCTATCTGCCTAGCAATGTTTTGCAGCTGTGCAAAAATGGGGCAACTCTAATTTTCTCCTTATGTCTTTCTACCAAAACCAATAGTTACTGTGACAGTGTAACTGAGAGCTTTTCCTCCAGTGCATGCAGACAGAGAAGTAATGTTGGTGGAAAGGAAGGAACATGGCCCCACAAAGCCAAACCACCTACATTAAGCTACTGCTACTTAAAAAAAAATAAAGGCATAGTTAGGTGCATAGTTCACATGTTTTACCAGGAGGAGAGCTTGAGTGCTTTGGACATTTGCAAGGAATTTCTGGATGTCCATATTTCTCATACATGTCTCTAGTATATGCACATATTAACCCTGCAGCACACACAAAACTGGTCCCATGCTTCATGACCTGCTCAGACCTCTTGAATTCTGCACATTTTAGATGTGTCTGATCCACTGACTGTGTGGACCAACCATGCAGTACACCAAGAGTATAGTCAGTCAAACCTGAAGGTAATACTGCTGGACTCACATTCTGGAGTTCAGATGGCTCTGTTTCTACCTGGGAGCCTGTAGGATGGCCAGATGTGTCCACGAGGTGAATTCAGAGATACCCCAAAGCTTCTATTAATATAGGACCAGCTCAGCCCCACAAGGTATTCCTCGCAATTTTCATGTGGCTCCTGCAGATCCAACTTGTTGGCATACATGCACAGAAAGAATTACAGTTGCATTTGATCTGTCTTCAAAAATGAAACTACTTGTGAAGTCCTGAAAAGAGAAGTAAGGGCACATACCTTCATAAGTGGATTTTGTGTCCATCTTGGCACCAGAGATGTCTCTCATCTCACGGGGGAGGCAAGGAAGTACTTGACAGTTAGGGTGGGGGTTATAATCTTGTCTATAAATGGAGGTCAAATCCATGCTCTCATCACTCTTGACATGCTTCTCAGGTTGTTTAAGTTTCAGTGGCAACACTTCATGAGCTATGTAATCTCTCCTGTGAATAATAATTTCATTATGTCTTTTGTCTAAAGGACAAAATCATGGTTCTGGACATATGCATAAATTAATACTTCCCCTTACCTTCACAACCTAATCAAGTTTGGATAGGATACAAGCAGTTAATGAAACACATTAGCCCTTCACTTTTGGAAATCCAGATTCTGAAAAATGAATTTAGGCAGCTCTGGACAAACTCTTGCAGGACAGATTCCCCCTTCTCTCCACCCAGAAAGGTTAATGGTCTTACTCAAAGCTATGTCTGTTCTTCAGGGAAGTTATAGGAGACGTAACTTCTTTTATAAAGCCCAATAATTTCAGCAGGCTATCTAGTATGCATGACAGACAGAACAACAGCCTTCCCAGACAATGCATTGCACAGCCATTTAGCCCCAGATGGAGAGAGAACAACAAAAATTTTTTACAGCAAGATACCAGTTGAGGAAAGAAACATCAGTGTGGTCAGGCAGGCAGCTTTTTCTCATGTACCATTGTAAAATAACTATGTTAAGATACTGGGGTAGTGTCACACAAAAAACATCACAGAAACACAATGGAGAAGAAAATTACATTACCATCTGACATTCACTGACTTGAACCTATGTCACCACACACATCCTCTTGTATAGGGCTGCCTGGCACCAGAATTCATTTTCTAGTGTCAGAATAATATTTCAATGGTATGCTGATCTGTTTACACCTTTGGCAGCTGAACAGGAGAAATGGTCAGTACTGGAGCTATTCTAATATTAACATTACATTTTCTGAGGCTCTGAATTGAATGTATTAGTCACATAATTTAGGAAATAAACAAGGTTCTCAAAAGACTGTGTGGAGCAGAGGGGAGGAACATTCACATTGCAATTGTTTAAGTATAGGGGTAAAAACAGAAATGCAAAAGTAAATAATTCCAAGGGCATCCACAATTCATTATGTAGATATCACAAAAGTTGTAGCCACTTAGTATCCTTCCTTAAGGGGCCAAGAAAAGGCAAGCAGCAATAAAATAGGCATGCAGCAGACTCAGTAGCAGGGAGGGTTCAATAACAGAGATGATCTTTCCCAAACCACTCAGAGAGCACAATAAAAACCAATTTTGAAGCAGCTGAGCCTGTACCATAGGCCGTAACTGATTACAGGCAGGTGATTCTTCACCAGTGTGATCAAGCATTTCCTGGCAGTGAGAGAAAGTGCTCTCACTCTGTCCGTTGCATTGCAGCAGAACCTGGAGTCAACAGAGGACAGACTGACGGGCTGCTAAGTCAGTGGCAACCTGCATCCAAGACACTGTGAAAAATGGTACTGCCTACAACTTCTGAACTTTGTCAAGGAGGCTTATTGCTTCCCTATAACATCTGACATTCAGTGGAGAGCTCACTCCTTCAATTCACTCTGCCTGAGAGGTGACCATATGACCATGCAGAAGTCTAACATATGGTAGCACCTTTACACTAGGCCTTGGCACTTTCCAGGTGGATGTCTTTTCTTGTGAGTGTTGCCCAGGGGACAGCAAGATTTGCAATCCAATGGTTAGCAGCTCATGCTCTGTTTTCTGCTCTTACAAGGGTAGGTGAGTTTTAGTTGTTTAATAAAGTGCATGCTCTGAAGAAGCAAGTAGAATTAGTTTCTTCTTTTCAGAAACTTTTCATTAAACTTCAGGAGTAATAGTTATTATAGGAATCACCATCCTTGTCTGAGCAAGGGTAGTTTTTCTGGTTGACCAAGAAGTTTCTAGGACTCTCTGACAGAACCCACATAGTGGCTGCACCTCCTTACTGTCCTTAAGAGGACAAAAATGAGCCCAGGATTTATGGGCAGACACATGGACATCTAGCTGCTTCAGCTGGAGTTGGAAGGCATACACAGAAGTGATGTGAGAATGTCTCATCAAAGCCCTCTCAGTCCATGCTGAAACCTCTAACATAGAGAGAGGCATCCCAAATATGAATGAAAGTCAGGCATTTTGGCCTTCAACAGCAAAATTTGTGTTTTAGTTTGACAACACTTAAAAAGGCATAGAGATGGGAAGGAGTTGGTAGAGCTTCTCAGGCATACAGATGGCGTCAAGAGTTTATTAATAGCCATTGGCATCTCCTTGGTCTCATACTCAGTTCAGCAAAGGTAAATGTGAGGTTGTTTGTGACTGTACCTCTGAGCACAAAGAAAGCAAACATCAGGCAACACTGCAAGTGTGAGGATTTCTGCTGAACACCAGCACTGGGCTGCAGCACAGCCAAGAAGAAAAACTGCCCAGTATTACACAGGGACTACCCTGAGGAGCACACCCACACCACCCTTCCAGTCATCAAGCTTTACCATACTCATACCTCCTTGCAAACCAGTCACTTGGGTTTCAGTGTACGAAGTGCCACACAAAGCACAGAACAAAAGAAAAATACTCCTCAAATATCGTCCGTAGTTTCCCAGGCAATATTTCAGCTTCTTTCCCAGAAGCCTTCCCAAAACAGGAAGCGAGCAAACACCAGGGCCATGACCGTGTTGCTGTGGCCTGTATTTCTTCAATCAGATCACATCTCAACCTCCTGAAAGTGCAAGAAAAATAACTACTGCCCTCCACAGCAACAACTGGCCTCAGACATCCATCACTCCTTACCAGTGCTTGTACAACCCCAGCGTTGTTGTCTTCATGTTCCCCTTGTGGAAAGCAATGATTTTTGTTTTCTCTATTGCCTATCTCTAAAACACACATCTCTAAAACACAGCCCTCATTCTCATTCACTACTTTTCATACTTTGTAGTTGAGATGCCTTCCATGGGTATCTGTGCCAACTTGTACTCATCCTTCGGTTTGAATGAGTCTCTGGGAAGAGTGCAGGGATAAAGGGGGTATTTCTCCATGTACTCCGACAGCACACATGGCTTCTCGCTCTTGTCATAGGGCCTGGTGGGCAGATGTGGACAATGGTGACATCTGCAAGGGAAAAAAATAACAGGGGATTTAGTGTCTCACAGGTCATGTTAGATAGCTGACTGAAAATACCTTCTATAACCTGGCTGCAGGGTGCAGCTACAAAATAGTGGATAAGTGAGCGTTGTGATGACTGCTATAGCAGGAGCAATACCAAGGAAGTATCTCCCATGAAACTCTGAGCATACATGCTGAGAGCAGATGTTTGTACCTTAATAAACACATGGACACCTTCTATGATCAGGTTCCTGAATACTTACAGAAGAGCTCTAAAGAGAACGATATGAATAATTTTATCACATTTTTGCTATTTACTGTTCTTTCAGTACTTCACAGAATCCTTCCTTTTCTGAAAAAGCCGCTTCTGTAGTAAGCCAGAGCCTTCAGATCAAAGCAGTTCCATCAGTTCCCATAGATCTACAATGTAATGCACCAGTACAAGCCTTGCTGCTGGTGAGACGGCACATCTGCAAGGAGAGGCTATAGTGCAGCGTATTTAAGGTGTCAGGGTAGGGGAATGAAGGCTGCCATGTGAACAAGAGAATCAACAGATGGGTGAACAGAACAATCCACTCTTTGGCTCTAGTGAAGATTTTCTGGAGGTTGGCACCTAAATATGGAAAATACAATTTGTTACTTCCCAAAGAAGTTACGTAAGTTGTTGACTGCTGGTGCTGACTTTGCAGGTATAGCTGTTTATGCCAGCTGAAGCTTCTAAAACCTCTACATTACTGTAAGTATATTAGTTCTGAAGATAGTCTCATATGAAGCCAGATGACCACTCCTAAAGCTGTGGTGCTTTCCAGTCTGTTTTCACGTATGTAGCTGTTTACACTAGACATCACTCTGTGCTCTCCCAGGAGAGGGTCAATTTCTACTGCTACTTGCAGTGGCACATAGAACTACCGTAGCTCCTAGAGATTAGTGAAGCTATCCTGGAGTGAAGTTACATTTTCCATTTTCTTCATGAATGAAAGAGGGCTGTGTAGTTTGTGTTTTTCATTATAGGATTGCTGCTAATTGTCTTCAGCATTTCCTGCATTATGTTTTTGTATACAAAATCCTTTAGCCCATGCAGAACTGTATAACATTAAAGCTAAGCTACTGTTGGGACTTTTAGCCTAGACATGACAAGGCCAGGTTTGTAAAACCTCAGACACTTTTCAGAGACTTTGCAGAGCTGAAACTATAAAGTTATCATTTCTTGAAGCAGATTCAGTATTATTCTCTACTGATCACTACCATTACAGGTGTTCACAAGAGCAAAAATAAGTCTGATTAGAGAACCAAGATCTCTCATTGCTGGATGCTTCTCCCACACATAACAAAAGAAAAAGCAGTCTAGCCATAACCAGGCTCAGTTTTGGCTTCAAGCAAAGGGTGAAACAGAAAATATTTGTGTATCTGTAGACTGGCAATTAGTGCAAATTAATAGGAGAAAAAAAAAAAAAAAAAAAAAAAAAAAAAAAAAAACTTGAAGGCCCACCATCCACACTGTACAGGCACTTCAGGGTAGGTTTATCCCAGGTGAGCTCTAGTCCAGTGCTCTGCCAGAGGAACCAGAGATCATCCCTCTTTGTTAAAGGAGTTCAGACTTGGTACTGCAAGACTGCTCCATTATGTGCACCAAAATGAGGACACTGAGAACTAGCAGATTTTCAGCAGATCACTCCTCACTGTAACCAAAATACCACCATGGATCATCCAGCACGGGTGACCTCCTTCATTCTGTGCTGTGGCCAGGCCAGAACAGCATGCAGAATGCTCATCCTGTCAAAGACAGACTTTGGATCTCACCCTCAGATTTCTTCCCAGAGACATAACAGTTTATGTCCCTTTCTGGTTGATTTAAACCTGCTGGAGTCAATGTGAACTTTGCTGATTAAGGACTTCAGGAACAAGCCCATGGGACTCACAATGAGAGGAGGCCTCTGGTTTTATGTCTCATACATCATTCCTGTCAGAGTCAGAGTGTTCCCTTCTGAATGTATGCTTTCCAGTGCTCCATCTAGTCTTGACTTGAGTTATTCATTTGAAAGAGTTTCTATACTTAGCAAAATCACTGTTAAATCATATGTTGAGCAACCTAGGGTCAGTCAATGTCTGCTTACTCTTACTTGTCCGCATGACCTTCCTGAAATGCACTTTGTGACAAAAACCTTCCAAACACAGGCTGCACTGACACTTTCTGGCCACACTTGTGGTCTTTTAGCATTCCTAGGAATTATTCTTCATCCTCCAAGGGAAAATGATCTTCCTATTCTTTCTGCTTCAGATCTGTTGGCTTCACACTTCCCTTAAGTGCACTTTCTTCCCACTGCTCTCTTAAAGTCTCTAATGCAGCAAGCTAGTCTTAAGCTTGGCGTTGGAATGTGTTGACGAGGCCCTTATGTTAGCTTTTTATGGCAGAATTCACTCAAACGGGGTGGGGGAAATAGCTATACCACCTCGTCACCATGGCCCTGCAGTAGCACTTTGCAAATGAGGAATTAATGACACTTCATTAACATCATCAGGTAGTATCCCATTACGGCTCACCTGCACACACAGGGTTTGGAGGGGGTCTCTTCCAACACTAAGCTCGCAAAGTGTTCCAGAGCAGAGGTTCTGTGCGGCCCTCTGCCTGTGTCAGACAGGCTCTCTGCCACAAGCACTTGGCCCTGTATCCTAACAGACGTACGGAAGACAGAGGCCTGTGCCTTCCCAGTAGCCCTGTTGGAACCAGGAGACATGAGAGGTCCTGCAGATCAGCATGGCAAGGGTGGGTAGCCCAGATGCCCCTCCAGAAGACCACACACAAGTAGGAAGGGAACAACAGTTTGCTGAACCTATATTGTTCCCCTTGCAAACATCTGGTTCTGTGAACACTAGGGGTCTTCTGAAGATCCCAGGATGGGAAAAAGGGACAGGATCTCCTCAGATAGAAGCAGCCCTAAACTGCCAAGTAGTTTGCCTTGTGATTAAGCTAAGCCTTCATCAGGGACCAGCAAGACATGGTGGTGTTTTATACCTCAACTATTCACCCACTCTTCATGTGTACATTTCTCCTTTCTCTGTTTTCAGGCACAGAATGAGATTTTTCAGAGCTAGCTCTTCAGAAAAGCACTTTCCCAAAAATAAACCCATCACAGCTAGGCAGAAACACGAATCTGAATCTTCTGTCTTCTGTTATTTTGCACTAAATTGCAGTATGTGCCCACAGATGGAGTGTGTTAGGTTAACACACTCTGTAAGACTACAAGCAGAATATGATCACCATTGATAACTCACCGTCAACATATGATATAATAAAAGCTTCACTTCTGCATCCAGAGAGATATCATTGAAAATATTTTACTGAAGACTAATGTAAATAACACAGCAAGACTCTTAAATATAAGGAGTGGAAGAACGTTAGACCTTGCAGTTTGCTATACTTTACTATTTCTTCTGGCATTATAAATATTTATAAAAGAACTACATAATTCTCCACTACTGAATTCACTGTTATGTGGCTGCCGCAAGTTGGCACACTAATGTCAGAACTAAATAGCTGAAGTCATGAATAAATGGTAGGTTACCTTATAGTTGCTATTGTTTTAGTCATTTAACAATATTTAGTCAATATTGTTATTGTCAAACTGTATCTGGTTTTCTAAATGTTGATGAGACCTATATTTTAACATTTCTTAGGCTTGCTTGTTTAGATGTTTGGTGGTTTTGTCTTCCTCTTCTTTTTTCTTTTTCTTTTTGGCTAATTCTACTTTGATTTTCACTTGTCCAAATTAATCTTTACTTGACTGGGGTCTACCAAGTTAACCTGGCCAGTATTTGTAATCAGGTATGACAAGGAAATACATAGGTTTTTTTAGGCCCACTAAGAATTATGGAAGAACACCAGACTCTTGGGGGGGTAGAATGCTGGAGAATTTCCATTTTGAATCTTTTAAATTTCTAGTAGCCTAGGTGCAGACAATGATATCTTGAAAGTAAATATTTCCCAACAAGGGAACCTACTCTGCTGAAGTTTTGGATTCATTCTGCAAACATTTTCCATTTGGCAGAATTAAGCCTTCTGATTCTGTATAGCCATGTGCTGACAATTTCCAGCATAAAATTAGCAGTTATATACATTATTGTATATGTAAATCAGCATACTAGTATAGAGGACATCTATGTAGGAAAATAAGTGACAAAATTCACATTCTGCGGTTTATACATTTGATGTGGGAAGTGACCCTAGACCTCTTATTCCCCAGGCTAGACTCTCAACCACAAAAGCAACAGCTGTCTGAGATTTGGATCTTATGCTTTGTAGATGAACAAGTAATGTGCTCTGTGTAGTTCACTCAATTCTCAACAACACCACTGAACACAAAATTTATACCAGTTGACATCAGCTCTCATCAGAAGGCCCTGTCTTTGAAGAAAAAAGAAACTACTGCATGTCACCATGTCCTGTTAGTCCACAATGAGAAAGCCAAGAATTCCAAACAGCATCAGTAATAATTCACACTTGCTCAGCAATTTCATCCAAGCATAAGATTCCAGAAGTGCTGTCCAGGTGAAAATAAGATGATCAGAACCTTCCCATTGTGGAGAAACACAGGAACAAAGACAGAAATATTCATATAGATGAAATACTGTATCATATGAAAATACTATGGGCATGTGTTCCTTAAGGTTAAGCATCAGTTGTTATTTTTGACTGAAAATAGCACTTTCAGCTTACAACTGGAGAAGATGTAACTTGTATTCTGGTTAAGCTAGTTGAGGTGCATCAGCAAATGTATGCTGCTGCTGAAACTCAGCCTACTTGTTATAGACCATTTTTGATGGGCTTCTACCAAATTTGTTAAGTATGAGAAGAAAAAATATGTTCTGAAGCTATGTTAGCAGAATGTGGATAACTAGGCAATAGCATGTAACTCACCTACCAGTCTGTGCAGTCAGAAGAAGATACTCTCAGATCAACAAAAGCCTAATTGTTTATAGCCCTGGGGTCTTCGGTTCTACTGTTACCTGTTCCTTCTCTCGTATCATCCCACACATGTATACCTCTATGCTACATGCCATGTCTGCATTTTCAACGCCTCTGCTATCACACTGGGCCTGTATTCCCTTGCATTGCATCACTGTGGTAGGGCCATAAGCTTTGCATTCTGCACAGAATAACTACAGGTTACCACTAGCTATATAAAATTGTGGCAATAGAACATGATTGCACAGAGACAAGCAGAACTAAAATAAATAAGGTGATAGCCACCTGGACATTAGAAGAATTGCTGTTAAGTTAAAAAGAATGAAACAAAGCCTCCGGCAAGCCAAGAGAAATTCAAACTCTAGTAAGTCCAGAGGCCTTGTACAGTTAATACAGAGCCTGCAGGTTGTTCTAGTGATGGGAACCCTGTATTTATTAGGCTTTGGGGCTACAAAAATAAAGGTATTATGGTCCCTCCTTAAATTTTATTTTACGTCTAATGTTTGAGGTCAGTTTCCTAGCCAAGGGTAGATACAATACTGATATCAATAATAGACTTAATGTACGTATAACAATAAATAATATTTATTATTTAAGTTATATATGAGGCCCCAAACAGATGTCGTGAAAGAGCATGGCAAATTTTTCATTCTTCCCAAGTCAATAGTCAGTATCCAGTTCCCTTCATCTCAGACAGCTCCAATATTGGAATACATTTTTAGCCACAGTTTTCCTAAGCAAAAACTAACACCAACATAACTTCTGTATTCTCAGGAAAAAGGCATGACAAGAATTCAAAGTACATTAAAAAAGACAATGATCACCTATAACCTGCGGTAAGTGTATTGGTTCTCCTAGCCCACTTCAGAAAAAGTATTTCAGATTTGCAGCGGTTTCAAAGGCAGATAAAAGTATATATGCAAACCTGGAGAAAGGATTGAGTAAAGAATCCCCTGAAAAATTGAACTATGTATTAAAAAGACAAATAAAAATAAACAAATCAAACATCATTGGTAAGCCCACACAGCAAGCTGATCACAGGTTTGATAAAAAATCTGGAAAGCAAAACATTCAGAACTGAGAAGAAAATTCTTGTAACTTGTCACGGATTGGTGCACATTTTCAGGCCACAGGCAGAAGGATATTTGTAGCTTTCCCCTGTAGCTGCTCACTCCACATTTAAGGATATCAGATTAGATGGATGACAGATCAGATCTTGAATGGTAATGCATGTTTTTCTATAGACTCTCACAATGCATACAAATAGCACTCACTCTTGGATCACAAAGCAATAATCTTCAGCTTAACCTGATCATTCCCATCTCATAAAATGCCCTCCATTATGCGACGTTTCCAGCTTCCATTGTGCAGCCAAGCAGTCAGCACCAAGTGCTGCATTGCAATCAGTTACACATGTTGATACAGGTTGAAAACAAGCATTTCTTGCAATATCTTGCACGAGAGTGTTGTGCCCTCATGTGGGAGCATTAAGGTATGAACGGTAGCTCTTCCCCAGTGTAAGCTGATTATGCTGAGAGCAATCTCTTTTTTATTACTATTAAATTGCATCTGTATTGCTCAGAGTATCTCACAGTCAAAAGCAAGATGTAGAACAGATGAAAATGTCTTTTGAAATCATTATGATCATGATAATCATAATCACAAACTAAATTTACAAATGGTAAAATGAATGCAACTCCCCTGCCTTCAAAGGTCTTGGGTTCATCTAAACAGAAGTTAAGATGAAACACATAAACAGTTTATCAGCTCATGTTAAAAACCTGTTTAAACCAAGAATGGTTAACTTGGAGCCACAGCCCAGGACCAGAATCCAGGGTGTTTGATTTCATTTTCTGTGTTTACCACAGTCTCCACAGTCAGCACAGCTCTCTGAGAGTTAAAGTACAGCATTCTCCAGAGAAGGAGGAAGAGTCCTGTGAGGATTTCTCAATATTTCAATATTATAGAAATCTCTAGTTCAGGTGGAACTATGATTGTGTCCAAGGAAAGAGAGGAATGTGAAAGTACACCAGAGAAGTGGGGCATGCTCTATGTCAGGAATTGATGATCAACAGTCAGGCTGCAAAGAAAATCACTGAAGGTAAAATCACTGAAGGTGGGTCTTTATTTGTGCAAATCTTTTTTCTTCCAAGCAATGGAGATGCAATCAGAGATCCAGCTATATGACTGGGTTACCAAAGGATAGACGATGGCTGGATGTCTGTGAAGGGAATTGGTGCATCCAAGTACAAAGTATCAAAGTATATTGCATATAAATATTGGATGTGGTAATAATATCAGGACAATGAAAACATTTTGGTGGGGCACATGGAAGGTACCAGGTTCTGCTTTTAGATGGTGAGTGGTCTTGAAACAAAAAGTAAATGCCCAATAAAAGCAAGAGGGTGCTTTAGAGCAGTTTGATGTACTTGTGATCACAACAGTACAAAAAAACTTTAATTGAATTCCCACAAAGCTCAGAAGCTTTATTTCTTTGTGTCATATCAAGTTGTTGAATTCTGGATGCCAAAATTCACTTTTTCTTTGCACATAGACTCTTTCACCAAGTGCCAGAAAAGATGGATCAGTAATCACCTCCAAATGAATAGAAGTGATAATTGAGATAGTTTGGACACATCTGCACACACATGGTCTTCACTGCGAATTCAGGCAAAAGTTTAACAGAAGAGAAACACAAATTTGTAGATGTACACTGCTTATCAGTGGGAAAAGAATGAAATGTGGCCAGCCCTCCCAATTCACCCACATCAGAATGCAACCACTGGGAATGTGGAAGGAGGCCAATACCCTAGGGTTTGCTATTACATGTTGTTGTGGTTGTATCCCTTTCAAAAGCTGCATGCATGGTCATCATTTTTAATGACCAAAGGAACATCTTGCAAAGCCCCATACTGAGCTCACTATGTTCCACATAGCCACTCCTGTCTTTTTTCACATTTTTTGTCTTGTTTTCTACATGTGCAACCAAGAAAGCCAAAATAAAAAGTGCAATTAAGGGCATCAGAGAAAGGAATGAGGGAATGAATCAGGATTGAAGACATCATGGTGCATCTGGTGTGCCTGCTGAAATGGTAGGGAATGGATTACATAGATTAAATGTGTCATACTTCATCCTAGTGATCATATATTTCAGGTCTCAATAATACAGTACATCTGGAGTGAAAAATGATTTAGTGTGAAACAGTCATCAGCTTTGTCTGGACAGATGGCTACCAGTCCTTGAAAAGACGGTGGAGGGTTGTAATAGTCAAGTACACCCACATATACTGGGGTCAGAAATGGCAAATACTAACATGTATCTGTGGGAATTGACTGCCTTCTGGCTGCACCTGGGAAACAAATGAAGGACCCTTTTCCCCTCTTCCTGTAGACCCTAGGAATAACAGTGGCCTAACCACGACCTGCTAGTTCAAATGTCTAGTATGTGGAAATGCTACGCTGAAAATGGAAAACATGCCTCCTTCTGAAGGAACTGCTGAGCTAAAGGTCAGTACTCATAAACATGTAAGCTCTTAAACTATTTTTTGTTCATTTGTTTGTTTTAATGTGAAGCAAATCCCTCAATCTAAGCTCTGCATTTCTGAACTACTCTGGACTTTCACTTTGGATAGAGACTTCATGTTTGGCCTCTATGATAACGAGGAGTTGAGGCAAAATCTTGGCTATCATGAAGGTTCTTTAAAAACTTAGACTACATTCAAACGTTGATGACTTGCGTTCTAAACAGAAATATGTTAGACTTTTATTGACTCCTCTTATTCCAGGTCACTGTTTGTTGTATGTATTCAGAGGAAAGTACAGTCACACCAAGTGATATAGAGAAAACTTAAGTGGAAAAATAATGGAGATAATTGAAACATCTGTGAAAACTGAAAGGAATCAAAGCTATCTAAACAAGTGTACCAGCTTATGGATAATTAGGTCCAACACTGCTCTCCTTCACACCATTGCAAACTGTGAGTAACTCCAGCAAGCCACTTGAGGCATGACAACAGCATAGAAGCTATCACAAACTGTACATAAATTGGGCCAACCACTTAGTCTGCTATATTGTGAATGCATGCATCTACGGAAACCAAATTTCCCACACATACTTTGATGCCTGTATAGGACACATCCTGCATGATTCAATGATTTTCCTTTCTGATGGCCTCTGGAGTAGAAAATGCTGTCAAGTCTGTCCTAAATCCAGTAACTCCTTCACTTCAGGAAATTAACCATCCATAAGTCATGACTGCAATGGAAATAAATAAAACTGATCATTTACAAAATGTGATCATGCAGACAGAAAGTGAAAAGCAAGAGAGGAGATAATGGAAACCCAGACACATGAATCATTGAATTTAAGACTACTAAGAGAAGAGAATTCATTCAACAAGGTACTTCTATTAATATCTGGGTTTTAACATGGAAGATAAGATGATTTTGAGCCATTTATCTCAAGTTAATTAAATGATAATTGCAATGTCATTTATTTATGACAAATAAATGATATGCCCAGAGTAAAACAAAGCAAATAGAAAGTAACTCAGATGATGAGGTTGGCAGTGAAATCCAAGAACATTTCCATGTCCTGTTTACACAATTAGGGGCACCTGCAAGGAAAATAGACTATTTTCTTTTCTAGTGAAATTTAAAATAAAGAAGCAGCTTGCCTCAGGATGGATGTTACTGCTTGTAGAGAGTTTCTGAGACAATAGATTAGTGCTTCTAATCTATGCAGCCTTGAATTGAATGTCTTGTTACAGAATATAGTGAAATAGATATACAAGTACTCAGGAAGAACAGACAGAGAAGTGTTTTAGAGTAAAATTGAATGTTTAATAGTAAGCACTTTAGTAATTACTGATATGTGAATTAATTTATTTGAAACAGAAAAGTGATTCCCACTGTTTTGTGCTAAATTAGCAGCCAATGCCTTTACCTCCACAGAGACAGAGCATGCTGGAAAATGAGAATGGGAGTTGAGATACAGAGCCACAATTGTCTGCCTCATGTTTGATCTTAAGAAACTCCCTTGTATCCATTGCAAACTGCCCACAATGCCTGCCTTGAGTAAGAAATTGAAGATATTATTGTATCTCTGCTCACAGGTTGTCCGCCAGTGAATCTCACTTAACTTACCTGTTACCCCAGCCCTGCCCCCAAATAAGAGTTACCATTGTTTCATTTTTTACAATTGGAAGCAGAAAAAGACAAACTGATGCTGCAGCAGGTGCAAAAGACAACTGTATTGGAGCCAGTGGCTGTTGAATTCTGGCTCCATCATTCTGTTCCATGTGCCCTTCAGGTTGTGCTCCCTGCCCAAACACTACTGTAGAAGACTGCCACAATACCAACTTTTTTCCATTAACTGAATACAACCAGAGTGATCCAAAAGCAGAATCCAAGCTCAGTGACCCTTTGTTTAGTAGGCAAAGGACGATCAGATGTGAACATCAGCAAGGTTGTGTTGTCATAGGCTCTGCAGGCAGAAGTGCCATGCTCTCCTTCAAGTCAGAAGGTTAAACCACAACAAGGTCATGGTCCAGCCACAGAAGCGTTTGACCATTGCTATGGGAAGGATGCAATGCAAATGCAAAAAAGGTCTAAACCAGAACACACACCAGAACCTAACTACGCTTAATGTCAGGTTTCTGCCTCAAAAATTTGAGCCAGGATGGAGACCTCTGCAAAATGAAAGGCAGGATTCTCAGTCAGGATTATCTATGAAACCTTAAGGCCTTGCTCTCATTTTGAATTGAGGTCATTTTACACTGAGCTACACAGAGAAGAAAGAAAACCCTTTTGAGCAAAAGACAGAATTTCCCTCATCTGAAATAATAAAACATCTGCACTGAGCTGTATCATCAAGTGTTTGTTCATCATGAATACAAGCAGAAAACTGTGCTAAGCATGGAGACTTCTTTGATACCTCTTTTAGAGCCCTTCAGGTCTAGTGTAGGAAAGCTACATTTCACAAATGTATTTCAGAAAGGCCTGCCAGTTGCTCCTACAACTGCTGCTACTGCTGCCACAGTAGAAGCCAACTTTCCTGTGTCACAGCGAGTCCCTCCCCTCTGCTCGCACAACAGACTCTTTCATATCTCGTCTCTTGGTGACAGTATTCTTCAGAAAGGAGGAATTCTCTGCCCTGCAGCCTCTAACCCCTCCCAGAATCTCACCCATTTTTTCAAGGCACATCTCAAAACCTGTGGGCCACATGCACATCCACAATCCTGGCCTGGAGTCAATATAATTCCTTTATGCAGAGTGCAGATCCAGCCCCACAGTATGCTTTTTTTCTGGTGCCTTTCCTTTTCTTCAGCTGTGTTCCTGCTTCAGCATGCTCTGAAAACTTTGATGACACCTGATGTGGTGGTGGGATTCTTTGCAATCTGTGCACCTTCTGACCACAGCCTAGTGTCCTCAAATCTATGTAAGATTTAGAAAAAAATATTTTCAGAAAAATAATTACACAATTCATTTATTTATTATAATAAAGGGGAAAATAATTTCCTTTCATCTTTGGGAAAAACAGTAATTATGATAAAGAGGCAAATGGACTTTAAAAACTGTTTTAGATTCAGACAAACTGGAGAAATACCCTAGCTGATTTCCTTTTACACCAGTGAAACGAAGAGCTATTCCTCTGCACTCAGTAGATTTAAACCAATGTACAACAGCAGCACTTCAGAAGAAAAAAAAATCCTGTGTTCTTTTAATAGGACCTGAGATAGGTGCCATAGTAAAAATGAATGCTTCTGCAAAACATGCTAAAAGCATGCTTTCAACAAGTGGTCTAGTTTTCAGGAAGTATAAGAAGAGAGCTGATAAAACTTTGGCAGAAGGTCTCCAGCATCTCCTTACTGTGATCAGTGTTGAGGACAGGGCAGGACGGGAGAGAACAGAACAGAATAGAATAGTTCAGTTTGAAGGGATCTAAAAAGATCATCTGACCTCCTTAGGGCTAACCAAAACCCAAAGCATGTTACTGAGGGCATTGTCCAAACATCTCATGAACACAGAGAGGCATGGGGCACCAACCACCCGGCTAGGAAGCCTGTCCCAGTGCCTGACCACCCTCACGGCACAGAAATGTTTCCTAATGCCCAGCCTGGCCCTCCCCGGCGCAGCTCCGTGCCGTGCCCACGCGCCCTGCCGTGGATGACCAGGAGCAGAGACCGGCACCTCCCTGCTGCTTCCCCTCCTCAGGGAGCTGCAGGGAGCCGTGGGGTCGCCTCTCGGCCTCCTCTTCTCCAGGCCGGACAGCCCAAGTGTGCGCAGCCTCTCCTCATGGGGCATGCCCTCCAGGCCTCCTGCCGGCCCTGCTGCCCTCCTCTGGGCGCCTTCAGGTGCCTGAACACCCTTTTTGTGTGTGCAGGTCTGTGCCCCACAGCAACATGCAAGGCAAGGCAAACACCAATGCTAAATATAGTGGGGGAATCACCTCTATATGCTATGCTGTGTTAACGCACCCCAATGGAATTTGCCCTCCTGGGTGCCATGGCACACAGCTGGCTCATGTTGAACCTGCTGTTGACCAGCACCCTCAGGTCCCTTTCTGCAGGGCTGCTCTCCAGCCACTGGTCTCCAAAACTGTGCCTGTGTCCAGCATTACTCCATACCAGGTGCAGCACCTGGGATTTCCATTTGCTGAGCTTCATAGGCTATTTCACATCATTGCTAATCACTCAGTGCACCATTCTCTCCAGATCCCTCTGCAAGGCCTCTCATCACTCCTGGGGGCTGGGGGTTTTCTAATTCCTAAAACTTTCTGCATAAAGCAAACTGAAGTTTGGAAAGTGGAAACAGCTTACGCATGAGTCCATCTAGGTTGGAGAACTGCAGGCAAATTTTGGCTGTTAAAAGAAACAGTCACCTTGCCAGGATGGGAGTTCTTAAGCCATAAAAACCTTTTGATGGGAAAAAAAAAAAAAAAAAAAAAAAAAAAGAGTAAACAAAAAACGAGGAAAAATTAAGATTTCCTGTTGGGAAAAATAAAAGGAAGTTGAAATCCTGGAATTATTTCCTTGCCTTTTTTCCTTTTTTTCTTTTTTTCTTTCTTTTTTTTTTTTTTTCCCAATTCTTCCTATCTCTCTGTTTCTGGAACAGTCATTTTTCACTACTGGTCGGTGATGGGCTTTCATATTTCCAGATTTATCAGGTAAGAACACAATCAGTCTTTCTGGGGAGAGATTAATTTCCTAGTCCATCCTTGTCTTTAAAAAATGGCTTTCATATTTTAATCTCTGTTTTGTCAGACTGTCAGACCTTCACAAGTTGTTAGAACTGAATCCTGAATTATTCACATGCTTTCTTGGACAACATTCTTTCATCTAAAAAAAATGAAAAAACAAGAAATGCGCTGTCCATACCCCAGAGAGGTTTTGTTAACTTCACTTCTGAAAAAGCCCAAATTTCAGATGAAAACTGCAGTCTTACTTTCTGCAGACAGATACACATACTGGACATCAAACTGAACCTATTCATAGTGGGTTCATCATAGCCCTCAAAGCAACAGCCAAGCAACAGTAGCTACCATCTCTTTTTATTTATTGACTATTTTTACAAGTATGGGAATGGTAAGAGAAAAAAAAAAATAGCAAAATAATAACTTGCATAGAAATATATAATTTGTTTTCTGCCATGATACTTACACTGGAAATCTATATTATTGTTGTATTTGACTATTTATGCCCCCAGTGCTAAAGGTACACATAACAACTGATAGTCATTGTTACTGTGCTCTTTGTCATGAACACAGATAGACTAAGGAAGTGCAGTTACTCACACTTACCAGACAGAGAACTATAGCACTGACAAACACAATAGGCTGTTGTCAGTGGAACAAAAACTAAAAGCAATTTTTCTAGCTTTTCAGAAGCTCCACATAGCATCATCTCCTTCTTACCTCCCCAGAGCACTTGGCTACCAGCACATTAGCACCAACAAATGCTATAATGATAGCATGCTGGGCATCGGGAAAACTATTATCATCATGTATCAACACCCCAAGAGAGTGTTTTCTGACTACCCCAAGCTTTTTTGTATGTTACAAATTGGAAGGAGGAAAAATGAGGTCCATTGGAAATGTCCCTCATTGTTTTGTTTCTTGAACTTATGTTACCACATCAAAAGTAGTTCTATATATCCTCTCACTTTCAGCTTTTCTGATTAATATATATATATATCAAAAGCATGAATTCCCCTTTCATGGGAGACTGAAAATTATGGCCTTTTTATTCCTAAACATAAATATTTAATTACATCCCTGTCAAATCAAGCACAAAAAAACTCCTCAGGTCAAACCAAACCAATGCATAAGGGAAACAACTTGGGTAGAAAGAATAATACAATGACATAAATATTTCTACAAGTCTCCACAAGATATCTATTTACATATTAATCAATTTTAAAATGTGGTTCATGTGCCACAGTGAACAACCAGATTTTCAGATTTTCTTTGCATTAAGCAGATGTGGAAATGAATATGGAATTTAAGAAAATGTATTTCTTCCAGGAAGATACTTAGCTAGAATACAGGCTACCATTTGAAGATTCCTTAGCAAGTGTAGAGTTCACAAAAATCTATTAAGACTACAAGCTCCTCCACAATTACAAATCATTATATTCAAGGCAAATGCTCCACAAAAGTCAACGTATTGTGAAAGTAGGTCACACTAAGTAGTCATGTGTCCTTCAAGGCTTGGAAATTATTTACAAAATTATTAAGGGCCATAGTTACCTATCTTCTCTTTGAAGTATATTACCACAGATTATGTATTTCCAATATTTAAAAGCATTTTAAACAAAAGACAGGGCATTTCTTGGGGAGATGCCAACACTAACAAATTGTTTACAACCATTCAAAGTGGACAACAGCCTCCAGAGTACACCCCCTTTGCTTTATTTCATTTACTTAGTTACAAATTTCTGGCTTTGCCTTTGGCTAGCTCTTTCGGTGCGTGATGGCTAAACTTTTCTATTCTAGGTCCAAGAATTTATCAGCTTGTTTTCCTAAAAACTTTAGAGAAACCTAAGATACTTGCAGATTACACAACTTGTAATAATGATAAATTTTCACAGAGTGAATTCCAGATGCTTCTCAACAGCCATTTGTAACAATTTGGATGTTAGAGTCCTTTCAGCAAAAAAATAAAAATAAAAAATAAAAAAAAAAATGAGGTCTTCACAGACTGCAAAAAATAATTTGTAACACTAAAAGAGAATTCATCTCTCATAAGCTTTAGGTATGTATCTAAATACCAGTGTTTACTGCAATCAGATTAACTAAGATCCATTTTTAGGTTTCAGCTGGGGAAATGCATTCTTTTAATTAAACCCAGTAATTTTAATTTTTTTTTTTTTAATTAAATCCAGTACCTAAAGGGGGCCTACAGAAGAGCTAGGGTGGGACTCTATGCCAGGGAGCGTAGTGACAGGACAAGGAGTAATGGGGCCTTGGGCAACCTGGTCTAGTGAGAGGTGTCCCTGCCCATGGCAAGGGGTTTGAAATGAGATGATCCTAAAGGGTCCCTTCCAACCCAAACCATTCTGTGATTCCGTGAAAACTGCCACAATATTTTCTGGGTTTTCCTACCTGGAAGGTACAACTTGTGTACCTCATAAAAGGCATAACCTTTTAAACTTTTTCTTCAGGAAACCACATGCTCATGAGCACAACGTCCCTAGAACACTGGCCAAAGCGTTCCAGCCTTTCCAAACACCTGGTAAGAAGTGTCTAAATCACAGCAACACTCTGCACTGCTTTCAGCTTTGGCTGGAACAGTTAGCAAACATCCCACAGCAGAGCAACTTAAAACAGGTGCAGGAGCACTACATATGCATTTCAGGGCAGCCTCCTGTCCCCAGGGGTGTGTTGCCACCCTTTGGAGCCCAGATGCACAGCCAAAAAGAGCAAGGACAGGGAAAGATCACTTTCCCTTCAGATCAATGCTTCTGCAGCATCACAGGGCTCTCTGGGCTTCTCTCTTCCCTGCAGCTGCTCTCCCCAGGACCCAGGCTGTACGATGCTGAGGATTTGAACCATTTCTTACTAAGTATTTGGACAGGACATTATGGGTGTGAACGGGTTTCACGTCTCATAAACAGTAAATAGATGAGGGCTGCACTTCCTTGCTGGCTATATAGAGAAAAGGAAACCTAAGAAGTAGGGTCACAGAAATCCACCAGAAGCCACGAGAAGCAACAGGTGCCTGCATACCTTCACCTTACCAAGATATGGAACCAGAACTTGCAGGGTCAGGCAAGTTTATGCCTGTTTGAAGAAGCAAAAAGAAATCAAAAAAAGTAAAAAGAAAGCAAAAAGAGATTCGAAGACATGTCAGGAGATGTGGGAGGGAACAATGCTCTTTTGTTTTATTTCCTTTATCACTTTGTCAAGTGATTCTACAGGTGGCAGAAGGAATAGACACTAGAAATATTGCACATACCCAGTTTAAAGGCCTAGTCAAGCTGCAAAATACCTCAAATTCTGACCACAGAATTGCTTTCTGGTAGTCGTGTGAAATAGCTCACCCTCCCATCCCCCCAAACTTCAACAAAACAGGCAAGAAGGCATCAACTGAGTCCTGTACATCAGCTCCTGACCCATTGCCAAGCACCAAGAACAGAAAAGCTGGAGGCTAAAGGCTGCAATTAGAGGATCTGATTTTTCTGCTCATCCTTTATGTTATGCAGTCAACAAGATCTGTGGGATGACGCTATCATCTCTCCTCCCAGTACAGATGTCAGCATCCAGGAAAAAACAAGGAGGGAGAAGTATCTGAAAGCAAAACTTTTCCCACTTGCCTAGTGAAAGAGTTGACAGAGAGCAATTTCAGCAGCTAGAAAAGCAAAGCACTTTCTATCTGAATTTAAGAAAATTAATAGTAACAGACTGCCCACAGTAAATCCAAGTTACTTTTTTCTTTGAAACTGAGTAGCCATTAATATAAACTAAAGTCTAGGTTGTTGTGTTCCTATGCTTGAAAAGTGGGAGAGGGCTGTGCTCTTGTAGACCTGCCTTGCCCATATTTCCATCATGTGCTCCAAGAGACTGAATGTCTGAAAATGTTCCTAAGTTATTTGAGTATGCTGTGAAGTAAAGAGGGTAAGCTGCCTTCTCAAAAAATGGTAGTATTCCAACCAGTAGCAAACTTAGACATGCTGTTGGAAACCCTAGTTCATCATGACAGATCATTTCATGGACAATATTTTTACAAGGCAGATGTCACAAAGAAAATGAAGCCTATCCATAAGCATTGTTCAAATAAATATTGACTACATCTAATGGCACCAACTAAATAGATCAAGCTAATATGAGTGGGGAAAAAAAATAAAAAAAATAAAATAAAATAAATAAAATAAATAAATAAATAAATTTTGTCATGCATCTGTCGCTAACCTCATACTTTTTGCCATGCATTTGAAGCCGGAGACCAGGAGACAAATTGGAGAAGGAGACAGAGAGTACGCCTTGTTCATTCCCATTGAAAGCACAGCTCCTGCAGATTTCCCATCAGAAAAGACTCTGCAGCAGTCAGGTATGTGGAGGGAAAGAAGTTGCAAGCTGAGAGTAGATGCTGTCATGTGCATAAAGAGATGTGAGAAACATACTGGGGGTGGAAGCAGCAGAGGAAAACACCTGGTACTGAAAGGAGCAAATGTGCTTAGGGGGAGGATGGGGATCAACAGTGCAGGAAGACAATTCCTGGGCTTAGACAAGAGGACAGAGAGTGTAGAGGGATGCTGATGTATTGGAGGGAAATACTGAGAGCCCTCAGAGGTAAAGAGAAACCCAAAGATTAAGTGGTAAGGAAGAAGTGTGGGAAAAGGCAGGAGAAGAGGTGTCCAACTGCTAGGAAGAACAGCTACTTTGGAAATTTGGATTTGCCTTCAGTGAATAATTATCCTCTTAGGTGATTCGGACTAGTTTTAGAAACACACTGGCAAAAAAAACACTGTCTTTGACATGTGTGGAGACTTTCAGTGCTAAGTAGACCACACATTAAGATTTTTAATAAAAAGTATATATGTGAGTGGTTGAAATCTAACATCCTTCATTCCTGCCCTTTTGGCTTGTGCAAAGCTGGTCATCAAAATGAGCCAGTTCACAGGTGCTCACTTCAAAAGTCAGTGCAAATCCTAAACTAATGGATTGTCACAAGTTAGAGAACTTCTGCCATCTTGCACATTGAAAGTATTATCTTGGTAATGATTTATGGTGTGTTTTTTTGTTTGTTTGTTTGTTTGTTTTTCCATAAATATGTTTGGAAAGGCTGCTCTCAAATTAAGGAATGCAGTTTTCTGGAGTAATACCCTCTTAAGGAGTACTGCTTAGTTCTTATAAGTGTTAATAGAACCAATGGTGCAAAACAAAGTGTTCAGAAGCTAGGAAACATTGCAATTACTGCTGCTTGTGGAAGATGAGTCCAGACGCGTTGTCTCTGCGGAATATATTACAATTTAAATAACACAACCAAACTACGTCTCCACAGGAAAAGACTCATTGAGAGTCAGTTCAAAAATATTTTGGTCTTTTCCTTGTTTGTTAGTTTGGGAGTGGCTAGCTTGTTTTGCTGTAAAAGATCAGTAAAAATAGCTGCTGGCACATCGATGCTGCAGATGTGAACTAGAAATCAACATGTGGGAATCAACAAGTGTCTTCTTGGACTCAGTCCGTCATTTGTCCCTGTTAGCGGACAAGTGGGTCTTGGCAAGCCCAAGTGATCTCAGGCCAGGTAATTTATCAGAATCATAGAGTCATAGACCTATTAAGATTGGAAAATACCTCCAAGATCATCTGGTCCAACCATCCCCCTACCACCACTGTCAACCATTAAACCACATCCCTAAGCACCAAGTCCAACCTTTCCTTGAACGCCCCCAGGGACGGTGACTCCACCACCTCCCTGGGCAACCTGTTCCAACACCTGACTGCTCTTTCTGAGAAGAAATGTCTCCTCATTTCCAACCTGAACCACCCCTAGCACAACTTGAGGCCATTCCCTCTAGTCCTATCAGTAGTTACCTGTGAGAAGAGGCCAACCCTCAGATCCCCACACCTTCCTTTCAGGTAGCTGTAGAGAGCAATAAGGTCTCCCCTGAGCCTCCTCTTCTCCAGACTCAACTGTTTATTCTTACATGCCTTCCCACTTTGAATACGTCAGAAAAGCACAACCTAAGATACACATGGAAATCTAAAGATTTGGCATTTTTATCAAAACCTAGAGCAATGGTAAGTGATCACACTGACTGGATTTGGTGTTTTACTTAAGAAATTACATTCTTCAGGAGATTTTTGCCATTGGTAAAGTTATTCTGAGTTATGTGAACACTTGAAAATAGACATTCCATACATGTATCTAGACTGACATTTCATGCTTGTTAACAGGATAACTGACATAGCAATATGGCAAGCTGTAAGCAATCTGGGTGACTTCTGGAGTGCACTGAGGATAACATCTTACTGCAGACAGCAGATAGCCCAATGAGAGAAATGTTACTGGACTTGATGCTCACCAGCACAGATGAACTAATTAAAAAGGTCAAGACTGGAGATGGTCTGGGCTCCTGTGATCATGCCCTGGTAGAGTTTGTGATCTTGAGGGATATTGGCCTGGCAAAAGAGTCAGGACCCTGAGTTTTAGAAGAGCAAAAAGTTGTTTAAAGATTTAATGGATGAGATCCCTTGAGAAACTGTCCTTAGGGATAAAGGAACTGTTCAGGCAGGCAGCACTTTACATAGAGCACAAGAGCTCTCAATTCCTATGCATAAAAAATCAAGCAGAGAAGATGGGAAACCAGCATGGCTGAACAAGGACATGCTGATCCAAGCTGAAGAGTAAGAAGGAAATGCACAGGCAGTGGATGCAGGGATGTGTGGCCTGGGGAGAGTACAGGGACACCACACAGACACATAGGGGTGAGATCAGGAAATCCAAGGCACAATTAGAGCTGAATGTAGCAAGGGTTGCAAAGAACAGTAAGAAGTAATTCTACACGAACATTAGCCAGAAAAATCTAAAAAGAGTGTACCTCCTCTGATAAACAAAATGGGAGCAATGACGACAACAGACAGTGACAAGGTCAAGGTACTCAACTTTTTTTTTTTTTTTTTTTTTTTTTGTCTCAGTCTTCACTGGCAAATCACTCTTCCCACATCTTTCAAGTCCATGAACCTTACGGCAGGGACTGTCGGAGCTAAGTCTCTCCCACTGTAAGTGAAGATAGAGTTCAAGTCCACCTGATGAACCTGAACCTACATAATGCTAGGGGGCCCAATGACATGTATCCCAGGGGCCTGAGGGAACTGGCTGTTGGAGTTGCCAAGCCATTCTCCACCATATTTGAAGAGTCCTGGCAGTCAGACAAAGTCTCCAGTGTCTGGCAGAAATGAAACATCATTCCCATTTTTAAAAGGGGTAGAACAGAAGAACCTGGGAACTACAGACCAGTGAGCCTCACCTTTGTGCCAGGGGAGATCATGGAACAGATCCTCTTCAAAATCACATAAAGACATATGGAAGACAAGGAGGTGATTCAAGACAACCAACATGGACTCATCAAGGACAACTCAATGTCTGACCAATCTAGTGGCCTCCTGTGATGGAGTGACTACATCACTGGACAAGAGACGAGCAGCTGATGTCATCTACCTGGATTTCTGTAAGGTCTCTGATATGGTCCCATACAACACCTTTTTCTCTAAATCAGAGAGAGATGGATTTGAAGGGTAAATTATTTTATGGATAAGGAATTGGCCGGATGGACACATCCAAAGAGTTGTGGTCAATGGCTCATGTCCAAGTGGAGATCAGTGATGAGCAGTGTTCCTCAGGAGTCTATATTGGGACTGGTGCTATTTAATGCCTTTATCGATGACATGGACAGTAGGATCGAGTACATCCTCAGCAAGTTTGCAGACAACACTAACCTTAGAGGTGCAGCTGAAAAAAGAGAAGGAAGGGAATGCCATCCAGAGGAGCCTGGACAGGCTTGAGAAGTAAGCCCATATGAAGTTCAGGTCAGTCCCAAACATTGGTACCAACTGGGTGATGAATGGATTCAGAATAAGTCTGTACAGAAGAATTTCGGGGTAGTGGTGGATGGAAAATCAGACACGAGCTGGCAGTGTGTACATGTAGCCCAGAAAGCCAACCATATCCTGGGCTTCATCAAAAGCAGCGTGGCCAGCAGGGTGAGAGAGGTGAATTTCTCTCTCCCTCTGCTCTCATAAGACCCCACCTAGAGTCCTGTGTTCAGTGCTGGGGTCCCTAATATAAAAGGGCATGGACCCATTAGAGTGGTTTCAGAGGAGGGTCATGAAGATGATCAGAGGGCTGGAGCACCTCTTCTTTGAAGACAGGCTGAGGGTGTTGGGGCTGTTCAGCCTGGAGAAGAGAAGGCTCCAGGGAGACCTTATAATGGCCTTTCAATACTTAAAGAGGACTTATAATACAGATAGAGACTTTTTACAGGGACATGTAGTGATAGGACAAGGTATAACAGTTTTAAACTGAAAAAGGATAGTTAGATGTTAGAGGAAATTCTCCACTCAGAGGGTGGTGAGGCCCTGGCACAGGCTGCCCACAGAAGCTGTGGATGCCCCATCCCTGGAGGTGTTCAAGGCCAGGCTGGATGGGGCTTTGAGCAACCTAGTCTGGTGGGAGTGGTCCTTGCCCATGGCAGGGAGCTTAGACAAGATGGTCTCAAAGGTTTCTTCCAATCCAAACTATTTTATGATTTTATAAATATTCGCTACAATA